>NW_025177785.1:0-2128 GCF_004010195.1 Chiloscyllium plagiosum | reverse complement strand
CATTTGCAATCGAGTTTTTTGCTGTCTCCCTAGTTTCTGATTGTTTCACCAGTAGGTTTAATGGTTGAGCTACTGCTGTTATCATTTCTCCTATCCTCACAGAAGGAGGTAGCTCTAATCCCAGTGTGTGCGATAACTCCTGCAATTTGGTCTTATTCACCTTGTGGAAAACTTCCAAAATCATCGCATCCAGTGTCAGAAAACATTTGGCGACTGAAACAGCCATTTCCATTCCAAGCTTTGCCTGCCCAAATAAACCAACGTCCGATATAAAGACACTAGCACCAACTACTAGCTGTTTAACAGCCCGCAAAGAGGTACCAATCTGTTATGAGCTCGGTCAGATCACTCAAAACATTCTTAAACAGGCAGCTCACACCGGAACTTTGCAATTTGTTTCGGTCAGTGTATAGTAAATGTTACCAGGAGTAAGTTAGGTACGTTGACTGCCAGGTTTTAAAAGAGACAAAAACAAAATATTCACAATATTACGGAATGAAACACAAAGAACAGAATAAAGAACATTTACAGAAATCGGACTATCCATAACTAAACTTAATTATGCTGTTCCGAATATGCACAACAGCAACAATCATCAAACGCCTTACACTCAGAACAACACCATTACAACAAAGGCTTCCAGGTCGAAGCTGGAAGGGCAGAAGAGCCCTATTAGCCGGTTCCCACACAAACCACTGTTTAACTGAATTTAACTTAACATTAGCTTCCAGACCTGACTACTCCCTTTTCATTATACAGGTCACTTCTCAAATATGACCACTTTGGCCTGACGGCAAAATATTTTTCAAAATCTTTTTTCCTCTCTGTACCAAACTAGCCACACTGGAGATGGGATCTGGATTCCGACCCCTCTGAAAAAGACGAATAACATAGTATCCTTGAAAACAGGAACAGCTTTTTGAAAACAAGAAGCAGCTTTGTGACAAGGGGTGGATTGAGGTGTAGAGAAAGATAAAGAGAGATAAGGGGAGCAAGAGAGAGAGGCAGTTTGGTGTGGAGAGAGAGAGTGGGAGAGATAGCGAGCAAGAGAAAGATAAACGTCCTGCTTTATCGGATACACAAGCTACCTGAAGTCCAAACAACGGAACGCTGAATTGGAAGTATTGATGCATTTGCCTGAATGGGTTGGGATGGTAATCCTAATAATCTGTTCCAGAAAGATAAACTGCTGACGTCGACATGTATGTGTGGGAAAAAACGTCTCGTGAAGGACATATAAGGAATCTGGCCAGCTTTTTATTACTATAATGAATGTCTTATTTTGACTGTGTTTGTTTGTCAGCAATTACTATTATTGGGGGCTGATTTTTTTGTGTTTCTTTCTTTTTTAAAACACAAGCATTAATCAGCAATTCTTGTTTTTTAAATGAATTGCTAAGATTGTCTTTAAGATAGTGGTAAGTTCCACGGAAGTGTTGCTGACCAAAGTTACCTTGGAGTGCAGGCTCACAGCTCCTTGAAAGTAGAGTCGCAGGTCAATAGGACAGTGAAGAAGGTGTTCGGTATGTTTTCCTTTATTGTTCAGAATATTGAGGACAGTAGTTGGGAGGTCATGTTGTAGCTGATCAGGACATTGTTTCGGCCAGGTTTGGAATATTGCATGCACTGCTGGTCTCCTTCCTATCGGAAGGATGTTGTGAAAATTGAATGTGTTCAGAAAAGATTTACGAGGATGTTACCAGGGTTGGACGTTCTGAGCTACAGAGAGAGGTTGAAAACGATAAGGCTGTTTCCCCCGGAGTGTCGGTGGCCCTATAGAGGTTCGTAAAATTATGAGGGGCATCGAAAGAATAAATAGATAAAATCTTTCACCTGGGGTGAGGGAATGAAGAACTAGAGAGACAAGGTGTAGGGTGAGAGGGGAAATTCTTAAGAGACCTAAATGATAACTTCTTCACGCAGAGGGTGCTGTATGTATGGAATGAGCTGCCAGAGGAAGTGGTGGAGGCTGGTACACATGCAGCATTTAAAAGGCATCTGGAAGGGTATATGAATAAGAAGGGCTTGGAAGGATATGGATTGAGTGCTGGCATGTGAGACTAGATTGGGTTGGGACATCTGGCCGTTATGGACCGATTGGATTGAAGGGTCCGTTTCCGTGCTTTAT
>NW_025177784.1:0-2128 GCF_004010195.1 Chiloscyllium plagiosum | reverse complement strand
ATTGATGCAGTTCCAGGATTTGTGCAGGATTGGAAAATGGGAGAAATAGCCATAAATAGAGTAATATAATCATAGAGATTTACGACACACAAACAGATCCTTCGGTCTAACATGCCCATGCCACAATTTAAGAATTCTGACAGCGCACCACGAAATTGGACAATCATTGCAAGGGACTACTTAATGGGAGAAATGGGCCAGGGCTTATCAAAATGCGAGAAATGTAACAGGGCATCCGATAATGGGAGAATTGGTGCAGTGTAACACTAAATGGTAGAATTGGGGCAGGACAATACTTGATGGGCGATTTAGAGTAGGGCACCCAAAAAGCTTTCGACAGCCTCAGTCAATATGAGGATTGGTGTAAGGCAGCACAGTGAGGAGAACTGGTTCAGGACTTCAGTAATTGGGGAAAGTGGTGCTAAGCAACACTAAATTGGAGAATTGGTGTGGGGTATCAGTAAATGAGAGACCTGGTGCAGGGTGCTGATAACTTCGAGAATTGGGGCAAATAGGAGGACACGGGCAGTGAATCAGTAACTAGGACAAATAATGCAAAGGATTAGTGGTCCAGATTCAATACAGTGTACCACGAAATGGGGGAGTTGGCGCAGTTTACCACTAAAGGGAGGATAATGTGCCAGGATCGGTAATTTGGAGATTTGATGCAGGGATCGCAAGATTAGAGAATTCTGGCAGCAAACGACTAAATGGGAGAATTGTTGCAGGGAAATACTGAATGGAAGACCTGGTGCAGAGTGGGGCTAAATTAGAGAATGGGGTGCATAGCACCAAGAAATGGGAGAGTTAGAGTAGAGCTCCCTTAAATGGTAGAATCGGGCTCGGGCATCAGTAAATGGAAGAATTAGTACAGGGATATGAGTAACTGGGAGATTTAGTGGGAATCAATAAATGGGAGATTCGGTGCACAGTGCCATTACATTGGAAAACTGGTGTGAATGTCAATATATTAGAAAATTGGAGCAGAACATGTCTAAATTGGGGAATAGGTGCCAGGGAATCAATAAAAAGAAGACATATTGCAAGCATTGGTAAATTGGAGATTCAGTGCATCACTAAATGAAAACAATTCAGCAGGGCACCCGTATGTGGAAGATGTATTTCATGGAACATTTACATGGAAGGAATTGATGCAGGGCATGAATAATTGGAGAATTCATGCAGGTGCCTTTAAATTGAGCAGAACAATAATAATAATAATGGGAGAGTTGGTGAAGTTTCAGAATTTGTGCAGGATTGGTAAATGGAAGAAATGTTTGGAGCCATAAGGAAAGTCATACAATCATAGAGATGTACAACATGGAAACAGACACTTCGGTCCAAATTGTCTATGTCTCAATTTTCGAATTCTGGCAGCGCTCCACGAACGTGGAGAATCATTCCAATGAACCACTGAATGGAAACGTTGGGCAAGGGCTTATCGAAACAAGAGAATTTGGAAAAGGACATCTGATAGCTGGAGAATTGATGCAGTTAGCATCAACTGGGAAAATTGGGGCTGGAGAATACTTGATGCGGGAATAAGAGTAGGGCACCCCTAAATTGGGTGAGGGCATCAGTCAATAAGAGGATTGGTGTAAGACAAAACTGAATGGAGAACGTATTCAGGACATCAGTAATTGGGGAAAAGGTGCTCAGCAACACTGAAGAATTGGTGTGGACCATCAGTAAATGAGAGACCTGGTGCACAGTGGAGCTAAATTAGAGAATTGGTGCATGGCAACAGTAAATGGGAGAATTAGAGTAGGGCACCCTTCAATGGCAGAATCAGGCTCAGGCATCAGTAAATGGAAGAATTAGTACTGGGATATGAATAAACGGGGGATTTGGTGGAAACAATAAATGGAGATCTGGTGCACAGTGCCGTTACATTAGAAAACTGGTGGGAGTGCCAATATATTGGAAAATTGGAGCAGAGCATGTCTAAATTGGGGAATAGGGGCAGGGAATCAATAAAAAGAAGAAATGTTGCCAGAATTGGGAAATTGGAGATTCAGTTCAGTGCATCACTAAATGAAAAACACATTCAGCAGGGCACCCGTACGTGGAAGATGTGTATAGGGGAACAACTAAATGGAAGGAATTGAGGCAAACCAACAATAATTGG
>NW_025177783.1:0-2128 GCF_004010195.1 Chiloscyllium plagiosum | reverse complement strand
TCCCCTCTCAGCTCTCTGCAAGGACCGTTCCCTCCAATAGTCCTTGGTTCAAGCCACCCCCACTGACGAAACCCCAGGTACCTTCCCCTGCAACTAGTAAAGATACACCGCCCTCCATCTTCACCTCCATTAAGGGCTCAAGACACTCCTTCCAGGTGAGACAGAGGTTCACTGTCTCTCCTCTAACCTGGTTTACTGCATCAGATGCTCCCAATGTGGACTTCTCTACATTGGGGAGACCGAACATAAACTTAGGGAACGGTTCGCTGAGCATCCCATCCTGGTCAGCAGGAGCTGAAAGGACCTCCCAGTCTGAACCCATTTCAATTCCCTCAACCACTTCCTCTCAAACATGACCACCTTGATCTTCTCCATTGCCAAAACAAACCACAGCGTCTTTTGGAGGAACAACACCTTATCTTCAGCCTGGGCACCCTGCAGCCCGGAGGACACAATATTGAGTTCTCCAATTTCAAATAACCTCCCTCCCCATCTCCCAATTCCCTTCAAAGCCACTTTCCCCCACCCTGTTCCCTCCCCACCCTTCTACTGCTCTCTGCCACCAACTGGATTCATTCCTCCCATTGACCAACTAGGTCATACCCTCTACCTGTCCTCACCTATCCCCACTTCACTACTCTGCTCCTGCCACCCCCTTTATCTGCAGGTCGCCCCACACCCACCCCCAGTCCTAAAGAAGGGTTACACCCATTTCTCTACCTCGTGATGCTGCCTGGCTTGCTGTGTTCTTCCAGCCTCCTGTCTGTCTAATTAGCACATATCCTGTCAGCCATGTTATGACTTCGACGGTTTTAACCAATCAAAATGAGACAGGTTATAAACGGTTTTAACCAATCAAAATGAGACAGGTTATAATGGGTATTCCTTTTGTCCAATGGTTGCTGATTTCTTACAGTGTAATGGCTGCTTTAACCAATCAGAAATCTCCAAACTCCCCAGCAGACCCAAGAACAATAAGAAAGTAGCAAACACAAACAAAGCACTTTGATGCTGGAAATCAGGAACAACAAAAGAGGCTGGTTACTGCTGATGAGGATCGCTGGACCTGAAACATGAACTCTGCTTTCTTTCCACAGATGCTGCCAGACCAACTGAGTTTTTCCAGCAGTTTCTGCTTTTGCTTGTGACAATGAGAAAAATGTTTCAACATTGACACAGAAACATGAAGAGAAAAGCTAGAAACATTGGGATCATTGTGCCCATGTGAACAAATAGCTGGCTACAATCATCCAATTTTCCCGGTTTGTTTACAAAGCCCTGGAGGTTGTGGTAAAGTAATTGAAAGTGGAATGAACCTCCGGAAGAAGTGGTGGATGTGGGTACAATTCCAACGTTTAAAAGCTATTTGGATAGATACATGAGTAGGAAAGGTTTGGAGGAATATGGGCCAGGTGCAGGCAGGTGGGACCTATGTAGTTTGGAATGATGTTCAGCATGGACTGGTTGGACAAAAGGGTCTGTATGACTCTATTTAGGTGCTGCTTAAATATTACATCAGTTTCCAACTCAAACACATCATCAGGCAGTGGCTTCCATTTTCCAACGACACTCTGAGTGATAAGCCTACTCCCAAACTGTCCTCTAAGCCGTCTTCATCGAAACATAAATCTGTGCCCCTGGTCGTTGAATCCTCTATTGATGGAAAAAGGAAATACCTTCAGATGCACCCCGTCCATCCCCTCACAATCTTATACAATTCTATCAGATCCCCTCACCAACATCCTATTCAGCTGCAGCATGCCCTCCCTGTTTTTAAGCATTATCTGTCTAGCAATAACGGCACTATTCTGTTTGCCCACTGCACCTGCATACTAACCTTCTGTGATTCATGCACAAGGACACACACATCCCTCTGCACAGCAGCATCCTGCAATTTTTCACTATTTAAATAGTAGCCTATTTTGACCAAAATGGATGTATTTGTATTGTGTCACAACAGCCTTACCAGATCATAGGACTGCCCTCTCATTACAGAGAAGCAACTGGGGATGATTTCACCTGAGGGTCACAAGACCTTGAGCAAGGGAAGTGGTTGTGAAAGAGCATCCTCCATACTAACCTCAAACCATTGATGGGAATTGAACCCATACTGTTGCTATCACAATGC
>NW_025177782.1:0-2128 GCF_004010195.1 Chiloscyllium plagiosum | reverse complement strand
AGCTCATCTTGCTACCATGAGACCAGGCCGGGTCCAACCATGAACCACCGAGAGACCAGGCTGCGAACCGCCGAGAGGACAGGGTGGGATCTGCCATGAGTTGCAGGTAGGCCAGATTGGGATCTGCGAAGGATAAAAGAGATGAAAAAGAGAAAAGAAAAGGAACAGAAAATTCGGAGGATGCTAGCTGCAGCATTCTACTCCGTCGCGATAACATGAGATTATCAACATTTTTCATCTCAAAGTTGTTCTGCTTCTGTCATGTTAAGACATTAGTAGCAACAAACCTAATTTAATGGAGAGACGATCACTGATAACAGCGAAACATGTTTGTTCTCATCAGACTACCTAAGGATTTGCGATATTGATAACAATGGACTGAATTACTTTAAGTCCAGCAACTAGCTATCTGATTCATTTTGCTGCTTCGAACATCCCACCAACTTCCAGAACTCGAAACCTCTACCAACAAAAAATGGAAAAATGGAATGAGGCAGTCTATTGCTGTCCATTATGTGCAAATGCCATAGCTTAACTGATTAGAATGTTGGGGAGTACGAAAAGATCTTTTGTTTACCCTAAAACCTGGAGAGACTCCTTTAAAAATTAACATGATGATTAAAACGTTTTCAGTGCATTCGAGGCAAATCCTCGCTTCACGTAATGAACACTGTGAAGCTTTCTGCTTCTGCTGATCTAAAACTGCCAACGTACTGCTCTGAAATGTGAATGGTCACGTACATGAAATTAGTGGATTAGTTTTTAAATACACATTTTCACTCCTTTTGTTTGTTGTGTCAAATTGTAAGGCCTAACTCATTTCAGGTGTCACGGTGGATTAATACTTATTCAGGGCAAAAACAGTAAAATAGCTCAAAAACTGGAAATATGTTTTTGTTGCTTTCTTTTCAGGTTTGGAATATATACGAACGAATCAATCGAAATGTAATGTCGACCACAACAGACAATGTTTGATGGATGCATATGAAATGAAATCTGGACCTGTTCTCCCAGAGATATGAAGAAACCAAACCGTCAAAATAGAATGTTAACTGTGACGATGTTCTTTTCATCTGCCATGTTTTAAATAAGCAGCATTCTTGGTGTGCACGTATTCATTTTTAGGAATTTGAAAACCCAATCATATCAAGTGATATTTTGTCCTTTACTTTTCATGATACGTCGTAACAGCAGAGGTGCTGAAATGTCTACTTTCCCAATGGCAGGTGAGTGCCCAGTTCTCCCAGTTCAGGTTTTTGTTTTGCAACTCTGGTTTAGTTGTGCCACTGAGAAGCTGCTGCTTTAGCTGAATCAGATGCTGTTGCAGTCGAAAAAAATATTCCAGGATTCAGCAGATATTTCCTAGCTGGCAGTTCTCTCTAAAATGTCTCCTGCCTGTGAGAACCTGCGTTTGAATTTACACATTGTCAAGGAGTACGTTCATGGAATGTTATTGGAACTGGAATTGCTCTGCGGGCTCAGTTGTGTTTCCAATAGTTAAGTTATTTTTACTTGCGCTTTCAGTTGATTGTGTGTCGACTGTAATGTTTAAATAAATTGTTTGGCCAGCTGCACGTCACCTGAGAATCCACTACATTTCTGCCTTTAAAATAATAAGAAGTTAGGATATCAGTTTCCTTTTTAAAATATTTTGATGTGGTATCGCGTGATCCATAACACATTGGGGCCTCTTGTTGCAATTAATTTGATAATTCCAATTTCGGATTAGTGTCGTTGGACTTAAAGGCGGTGAGTGCAATGTTTTAATGCCTTTAATTCCAGGTGTTGAATTCAGTTGTTTTAAACAGCACTTGGTGCAGTACTAGGTCATTGAGTCATTTCGAGTTTTCTAGATTAGAAAAAGTGACTTTGGGGCTTACAAAAGATGACCAAGGCAAACCTGCTGGAAATGGCAGTCAAACGAGAGTCAGAGTGCCTTCAGAAGTGAAAAGTAGCGACGTAATTACAGCAATTGTTCGACACTAAAATTTGCTAGAAATGCTAAAGAATCTTTGGAAATGATGAGAATTTAATTGCCGATGATGCAGCTTGAACATAAAAAGGAAACAAAACAGCCTTAATGACGGTTAGAAGAAGAGGACAAAGGAAAATATGACTTGCCCTGGCA
>NW_025177781.1:0-2128 GCF_004010195.1 Chiloscyllium plagiosum | reverse complement strand
CGGAACACAATCACTCCATGAACCAAACTGCACATTTAAGTCAGTTAAATTGATCTTGTCTCATTCATTCAATGTGTCAAGCTTAACGCTTTCATTCAAGGAAACACTGCATTCATTGAATAATTCAATCAAACTTCAATCATTGATTCAATGAATCACACCTTATTTTGTATTTCAATGGAACAAACCTATCTCCCTTATCAATGAACCAAAATGCATACGTTCATTCCATGAAACAATCTGCATTGATGGAATCAATGTATCAAACTACAATAATTGATTCAATGAATCTAACCTTATTCCTTATTTTAATCGAACAAACCTAACTCACTTGTTTAGTGAATCCTACTACACTCGTTTATTCAACGAAACAGACTGCACATGATAATTCAATGAGTAGAGGTACTCTTAATGCATTGGTTCAATCAGATAAATTGCACACATTTAGGTCATGAAACAAACTGCATTTGTCAATTCATTGAATGCAGCTACTCTTATTCTCAATGTCACAAGATTCACTCATTGTCTCAATCAAACGGCACACATTCACTCCAAGAACCACGTGCTAACTCAATGAGTATAGCTTCTCTCACTCATACAATGTGTCAAACATAACGCTTTTATTCAATGAAACATACTGCATTCATTGAATCATTGAATCAAACTGCAAGCATTGATTCAATGTATCAAACCTTATTCCTTGTTTCAATCGAACAAACCTAACTCCCTTATTTAGTGAAAACTACAACACTCGTTCATTTCATGAAACAGACTGCATATGATAATTCCATGAGTAGAGATAATAATAATGCATTGATTCAATCAAAGAAATGGCACACAATTGGGTCATAAAGCAAACAGCATTTCTCAATTCAATGAATACAGCTACTCTAATTATCTCAATGTCACAAGATGCACACATGTTCTCAATCAAAAAGCACACATTCACTCCATGAACCAAACTGCACGAGTTATTTCAATGAGAGAGCTTCTCTCATTTAATCAATGTGTCAAGCTTAACGCTTTCATTCAAGGAAACAAGCTGCATTCGTTGAACCATTGAATCAAACTTTAATGATTGGTTCAATGAATCAAACGTTATTCAATGTTTCAATGAAACAAACTTAACACGCTTATTTAGTGAATGAAACTGCACACCTTTATTCAATGAAATATGTTTCACTTGTCATTTCAATGAGTAGAGGTACTCTTAATGCATTGATTCAATCAGATAAATTGCACACATTTAGGTCATGAAACAAACTGCATTTGTCAATTCATTGAATACAGCTACTCTTATTCTCTCAATGTTACAAGCTTCGCTCATTGTCTCAATCAAACTGCACACATTCACTCCAAGAACCAAACTGCACGATTTATTTCAATGAGAGAGCTTCTCTCGTTCATTCAATGTTTCAAGCTTAACGCTTTCATTCAAGGAAACAATGAGTATAGCATCTCTGACTCATACAAGGTGTCAATCTTAACGCTTTTATTCAATGAAACATACTGCATTCATTGAATCATTGAATCAAACTGCAAGCATTGATTCAATGTATCAAACCTTATTCCTTGTTTCAATCGAACAAACCTAACTCACTTATTTAGTGAAAACTACAACACTCGTTCATTTCATGAAACAGATTGCACATGATAATTCCTTGAGTAGAGATACTCTTAATGCATTGATTCAATCAAAGAAATTGCACACAGTTAGGTCATGAAGCAGACAGCATTTCTCAATTCAATGAATACAGCTACTCTAATTCTCTCAATGACACAAGATGCACACATTTTCTCAATCAAAAAGCACACATTCACTCCATGAACCAAACTGCACGATTTATTTCAATGAGAGAGCTTCTCTCATTCATTCAATGTTTCAAGCTTAACGCTTTCATTCAAGGAAACAAGCTGCATTCATTGAATCATTGAATCAAACTTTAATGATCGGTTCAATGAATCAAACGTTATTCAATGTTTCAATGAAACAAACTTTACACACTTATTTAGTGAATGAAACTGCACACCTTCATTCAAAGAAATATGTTTCTCTCGTCATTTCAATGAGTAGAGGTACTCGATTTCTTTCAAAGCCTCAAGCTTAACACGTTGATTCAATAAACAA
>NW_025177780.1:0-2128 GCF_004010195.1 Chiloscyllium plagiosum | reverse complement strand
CAGAGAGTGTCACATTGTTTTCCAGAGTGTCAGACAGAGTCACAGTGTGTCTGAGAGAGTGTCAGAGAGGGTCGGAGAGTGTCACACAGTTTTCCAGAGTGTCAGAGAGAGTCACAGTGTGTCTCAGAGAGTGTCAGAAAGAGTCACAGTGTGTATCAGCGAGTGACAGAGAGGGACAGAGAGTGTCACACTGTTGTCCAGATTTTAGAGAGAGTCACAGTGTGTCTCAGAAAGTGTCAGAGAGGGTCGGAGAGTGTCACACAGTTTTCCAGAGAGTCAGAGAGAGTCACAGTGTGTCTCAGAGCGTGTCAGAGAGAGTCACAGTGTGTCTCAGCGAGTGTCAGAGAGGGACAGAGAGTGTCACATTTTTTTTGAGAGTGTCAGAGAGAGTCACAGTGTGTCTCAGAGAGTGTCAGAGAGGGGCAGAGAGTGTCACGGTGTTTACCAGAGTGTTAGAGAGAGTCACAGTGTGTCTCAGAGAGTGTCAGAGAGGGACAGAGAGTGTCACATTGTTTTCCAGAGTCTCAGAGAGAGTCACAGTGTGTCTCAGAGAGTGTCAGAGAGGGACAGAGTGTGTCACCCTGTTTTTTAGTGTGTCAGAGCGAGGCACAGTGTGTCTCAGAAAGTGTCCGAGACGGACAGAGAGTGTCACACTGTTTTCCAGATTGTCAGAGAGAGTCACAGTGTGACTCAGAGAGTGTCAGAGAGGGACAGAGAGTGTCACACTGTTTTCCAGAGTCTCAGAGAGATTCACTGTGTGTCTCAGAGACTGTCAGAGAGGGACAGAGAGTGTCACACTGTTTTCCAGAGTGTCAGAGAGAGTCACAGTGTGTCTCAGAGAGTATCAGAGATGGACAGAGAGTGTCACACTATTTTTCAGTGTCAGAGAGAGTCACAGTGTGTCTCAGAGTGTGTCAGAGAGGGACAGAGAGTGTCACATTGTTTTCCAGAGTGACAGAGGGAGTAACTGTGTCTCAGAGAGTGTCAGAGAGTGTCAGAGAGAGTCACAGTGTGTCTCAGATAGTGTCAGAGAGGGACAGAGAGTGCCACACTGTTTTCCAGAATGTCAGTGAGAGTCGCAGTGTGTCTCAGAGAGTGTCAGAGAGGGACAGAGCGTGTCACACTGTTTTCCAGAGTGTCAGAGAGAGTCGCAGTTTGTCTCAGAGAGTGTCAGAGTGGGACAGAGAGTGACACACTGTTTTCCAGAATGTCAGTGAGAGTCGCAGTGTGTCTCAGAGAGTGTCAGAGAGGGACAGAGAGTGACACACTGTTTTCCAGAATGTCAGTGAGAGTCGCAGTGTGTCTCAGAGAGTGTCAGAGAGGGACAGAGAGTGTCACACTGTTTTCCAGAGTGTCAGAGAGAGTCGCAGTGTGTCTCAGAGAGTGTCAGAGAGGGACAGAGAGGGTCACACTGTTTTCCAGATTGTCATAGAGAGTCACAGTGTGTCTCAGAGAGTGTCAGAGAGGGACAGAGAGTGTCACACTGTTTTCCAGAGTGTCAGAGAGAGTCGCAGTGTGTCTCAGAGAGTGTCAGAGAGGGACAGAGAGGGTCACACTGTTTTCCAGATTGTCATAGAGAGTCACAGTGTGTCTCAGAGAGTGTCAGAGAGGGACAGAGAGTGTCACACTGTTTTCCAGAGTTTCAGAGAATGTCACAGTGTGTCTCAGAGAGTGTTAGAGAGGGACAGAGAGAGTCACACTGTTTTCCAGAATGTCAGAGAGAGTCACAGTGTGTCTCAGAGAGTATCAGAGAGGGACTGAGAGTGTCACACTATTTTTCAGTGTCAGAGAGAGTCACAGCGTGTCTCAGAGAGTGTCAGAGAGGGACAGAGAGTGTCACACTGTTTTCCAGAGTGTCAGAGAGAGTCACAGTGTGTCTCAGAAAGTGTCAGAGAGGGACTGAGAGGGTCACACTGTTTTCCAGATTGTCAGAGAGAGTCACATTGTGTCTCAGAGAGTGTCAGAGAGGGACAGAGAGTTTCACAATGTTTTCCAGAATGTCAGAGAGAGTCGCAGTGTGTCTCAGAGAGTGTCAGAGAGCGACAGAGAGGGTCACATTGTTTTCCAGATTGTCAGAGAGAGTCACAGTGTGTCGCAGAGAGTGTCAGAGAGGGACAGAGAGTGTCAC
>NW_025177779.1:0-2128 GCF_004010195.1 Chiloscyllium plagiosum | reverse complement strand
GTACGAAGTGGTGTGAGTGAGTGTGTACTGAGTAGTGTCAGCGAGTGTGTACTGAGTGTTGTCAGTGACTGTGTACTGAGTGGTGTCAGTGAGCATGTACTGGCTGGTGTCAGTGAGTGTGTACTGGGTGGTGTTAGTGAGTGTGTACTGAGTGGTGTCAGTGAGAGTGTACAGTGTGGTGTCAGAGAGTGTGTACTGTGTGGAGTCAGTGAGCGTGTACTATGTGCTGTCAGTGAGTGTGTACAGAGTGGTGTGAGTGAGTGTGTACTGAGTGGTGCCAGTGAGTGTGTACTGTGTGGTGTCAGTGAGTGTGTACTGGGTGGTGTTAGTAAGTGTGTACTGAGTGGTGTCAGTGAGAGTGTACTGTGTGGTGTCAGTGAGCGTGTACTGGGTGGTGTCAGAGAGTGTGTATTGTGTGGAGTCAGTGAGCGTGTACTATGTGGTGTCAGTGAGTGTCTACTGGGTGGTGCCAGTGAGTGTGTACTGAGTGGTGCCAGTGAATGTGTACTGAGTGGTGTCAGTGAGTGTGTACTGTGGTGTCAGTGAATGTGTATTGTGGTATCAATGAGTGTGTACTGTGTGGAGTCAGTGAGCGTGTACTGTGTGGTGTCAGTGAGTGTGTACTGGGTGCTGCCAGTGAGTGTGTACTGAGTGGTGCCAGTGAGTGTCTACTGGGTGGTGCCAGTGAGTGTGTACTGAGTGGTGCCAGTGAATGTGTACTGAGTGGTGTCAGTGGGTGTGTACTGTGGTGTCAGTGAATGTGTACTGTGGTGTCAATGAGTGTGTACTGTGTGGAGTCAGTGAGCGTGTACTGTGTGGAGTCAGTGAGCGTGTACTGTGTGGTGTCAGTGAGTGTGTACTGCATGGTGTCAGTGAGTGTGTACTGGGTGCTGCCAATGAGTGTGTACTGAGTGCTGCCAATGAGTGTGTACTGAGTGCTGCCAGTGAATGTGTACTGTGGTGTCAGTGAGTGTGTACTAAATGGTGCCCGTGAGTGTGTACTGAGTGGTTTCAGTGATTGTGCACTGCGTGGTCATTTTAAGAATTTATTTTGTTCTGTTTCATTTTGGAGAGGTGGCAAGGCAAGGGTCTCGAGCTGAGTATTGAAGATCACTTGAGTAATCAGCTTGGGAGGTTTTTGTTTCTGAAGAAAAGCCTGAATAGGTGTGTCCAGCTCTCACAGGTCCAGATATCTGGGTTGTCAATTTTTTTTCAGTAATATCGGAACCTATTGTGTCCTGAACACAGTTGGAAGCTTCAGTGAATGTCTCCTGGCTGCCACTCTCTCTGAATTTCCCATTCATGTTTCTCTTCCTCCTGAGTTGCAGAAGTGCGTGCGTGAATCAGTGTCTGATTTTTTCTATTTGCCAGGGAGTGCTGTTTGTGGGATGTTGCTATACCTGAACAGTTAATTAGTAATAGTTACTGTACCTATTATCCTATTAAGTTTTCCAATCAAGTTAAATCATTCTAAGTTTGTCTTTCTTTGATTGTATTTTAACTACAGCTTAACATTAAGTCGTTTGACAATTCGCATTGCATCTGGAACAGATGTTTTACATTCACCGTTATAATAAGAACAAGTTCGAGTCTAGGCTACCTTCTATTTTGAGGGGAGCGGGTTGAGTCCATAACAATGGTTTCAGTGATGTTGTACTGAATAGTTTCAGTGATGATGTATTTGTGCTGTCAGTTGATGTACAAAATACAGTGTCATCTTTCTAAATATCGTAATATTCCTTGAAAGTTAATGGTATAGGAATGGATAGTTCTTGAATTTCACAACTAAGGACGAAAATTGTTCTTTTTGTGAACTTAATAATGTGCTGTTCAAAAAGCAATCCAGATGTGCTGATTAGACGTTTATTGAGTAGGACAGAAAAAGTAAATCCCCAATACAATGTTGTACATAATATCGAAACAGAGTTCAACAGCAAAAGACTGGCTTTAGTTCCCCATTTTAAAGATACCAACAAAGATAGCATGAGTTACTTGATTGCTTTTCCCACAAACCCAAACCTTTACAAAGTTTACTTTCTTTGGTGCACTGGTTAAGATGTCAATGTTAACTTCATGTCAAAAAACTATGAAATGCGAACAGATGAACTAAGATGTTCTGAAGAGCAGA
>NW_025177778.1:0-2128 GCF_004010195.1 Chiloscyllium plagiosum | reverse complement strand
GTCTTAACTGGGAATTTTATCGGACTAGTGCGATAGAAGGGAAGGTAAGAAATAGGATAAAGAAATAAATTGCAAATGCTGGTTACTTAATTATTCTCTGTTATACTTTAAGAAGTAAAGTTGTTAATTTTTACTTTTCATAGTTCTTGGTTACACAAAGATTTACAGGTTACAGCACGGCATAAATATATTGATTTTGCTGGTTTAAATTAAGCAGGAGAATTTACCCCGTGTCGTAATAAAAGGGCCAGCCGAAATGAAACCGTTTCAGTTACAACTAAAGTCAGAAGAGAGGGAAACGAGAGACCAGCAGAAGAGAGGGGAAAAAGAGAGAGCAGAGAAAGAAAAAGAGCGAGCTTTTTTCTTCAAAAACTGACGATCAAAAATGAAAGTCAGCTTAAAAGACTGGCGACCAAGGCTGAGGGTGGTCTTAGTGAAGAATACAGTGAGGATGAGCAAGACCTGGCAGTCAGAAGCCTTGTGCGAAACTGTTTAAGTATGTTCAAGCATTGCTTCAATTTGAGGAGATGGATATGGAGTCTTTTTTCATCTCATTTGAAAGGTGGATGAACATATATAGTGACGAGTTCTACTGTGTGTTCTGTTGATCCAAACGAAACTTGTAGGTAGGGATTGTGAGGTATTCACATCACTTTCAGAGGAGGTAACTGGGGAGAATGAGAAGGTGAAAAATGCTTCTCCCAGAAGCATTTAGGCAACACGTCACGAATCTAATGAGGGACCCTGGTCAAACCTATATTCAGTTTGAAAGAATCAAACAGAGTAATTTCGATAGATAAGCGCTTTCAATGTCGAGCCAGTCTATGATGCTCTTAGTGATATTAAGTTGGAGGATTTCAAAAATTCACTGCCTGAATTAGTGCAAACTCACGCGGAAGAGCAGACGTTAAAACATCAAGGTTAGCAGCTGAAGTGGCTGATGATTATGAGCTGGTCCATTAAACTCGCTTTGAATTCCAGAATCAATTTCAGTTGATGAGGGATCAAAGTTGTGGAAAAGTGAAATCCTCACGTGGAAAGGGAAATGTAGATATCAGTGAACATCATAAGGGTAATTTAGCACAGGTTAACAAAGGAACTTTGATGCGGAAATGACGCTAAAAGAAAACTTTGTGGTTTCGTTGTAATAATGTGGGTTACATAAAATCACAGTTTTGATGGACTAGGAGGGAGCCAGATGTAGGTGAAACAGACAAGCCTGGAAATGATGTTCGACTAGTAACAAAAATCATAAGGGAAGTTAGACAATGGCCTCAAACTGTAGAAGATTTTCAGAGGTTAAACAGGGAGCAAGTGCCGAATCAGCTTAAAAATATACATGCAAAAATATTCACATAGGTCAGGAGCAGTTGGTAAGAAGGTTACAATATTAAGGGACACAAGATCCTGTCAGTTGGTAATGTAAAAGGATCAGGGATATGAACTATTGAGGGACTATTGCCAGAGAAAGTACTGGTAACAGAATTGATGGTGATACAGAAAGTGCACAATTGTATAAAGTGAGGCAAGAGAGTCCAGCGAAGAGAGCATAATTTGTGGTCGGAGTAAACAATAAACAATAGACAATAGGTGCAGGAGTAGGCCATTCTGCCCTTCGAGCCTGCACCACCATTCAATATGATCATGGCTGATCAGCCTAAATCAGTATCCTGTTCCTGCCTTATCTCCGTAACCCTTGATTCCACAATCCTTGAGAGCTCTATCAACTCTTTCTTAACTGAATCCAGAGACTGGACCTCCACTGCCCTCTGGAGCAGAGCATTCCACATAGCCATCACTCTCTGGGTGAAGACGTTTCTCCTCATCTCTGTCCTAAATGGTCTACCCCGTAGTTTTAAGCTTTGTCCTCTGGTTCGGCACTCACCCATCAGCAGAAACATTTTCCTGCCTCCAGAGTGTCCAATCCTTTAATAATCTTATATGTCTCAATCAGGTCCTCTCTCAGTCTTCTAAACTCAAGGGTATACAAGCCCAGTCGCTCCAGTCTTTCAGTGTAAGGTAATCCCGCCATTTCAGGAATTGACCTCGTGAACCTACGCTGCACTCCCTCAATAGCCAGAATGTCTTTCCTCAAATTTGGAGACCAGACCTTCACACAGTACTCCAG
>NW_025177777.1:0-2128 GCF_004010195.1 Chiloscyllium plagiosum | reverse complement strand
CGAGGAGATCGGAGTGGGGATGAAGTTACAGGCATTTTATACGTAACAGATAGGGAATGGGTTCACAGGTAAACGAGGGAGATGGGAATGGAGTGGGCATAAAGACTATTTGTCTGGTAACGGATGGCGCCTCACGCTGTTGCTGCAGGGTGCAGAGCAAGAAGGGGGTTAGCGCTGTTGGTAAGGAACAGAGAGTGGATGGGGTTATTGGCCGTTTTTAGAGAAGCAGATCAAGAATGGTTCGCAGTTCATTGCCACGAGAACAGATTGGTTGTGGTCACCTGATGTTGCTTGGGTTGGTTTTGCATATGGTTGCTAGGACAACCGAGTGCGAATGGAGAGACAGGCCGTTGCTCGGAGAACAGAATGGAAATGATTCCACAGGCCGGTTCTCGGGGATCAGTGCAGGGATGGGTTCACAGGTGGCTGCGAGTGAAACAGAGAGAGAATGACTTCATCCGCTGTTGTGAAGAGAGTGGAATGGGGATAATATCACATGCTTTTGCTTTGGGTACGGAGATGATGATGGGTCACAGCTGGTTCAAGGGAAAAAAAGCTTGGGCATGTGTTCAAAGACCGTTGTTAGGCGAACAGATTACCAATGGGGTTAGGCACCATTGCTCGGGAACTGAGTGAGGATAGGGTGACAGGCATTTGCAAGAGCAGCAGAGTGACGATGGAGCAAAGTCGATTCCTGGAATGACTGTTTGGAGATAGGTTCACACGCCGTTGCTAACAGAACAGACAAGATGGGTTCACAGGCTGTTGCCAGGAGATCCGAGAGGTCTTGGGTCATCGGTCGTTGCTTGAGAAGAGAGTGGGAATGGCGTCATATGATTTTGCTTGCAGAAAACAATGAGGATGGGGCTATAGGCCGCTGTTATAGAAATATGATAGGGATGGGTCACAGGACTTGGCTATGAGAACGGACTATGAGTTTGTCAATGGAGCAGTTGTTGGTGGAATTAGGCATTTGGGTAAATGGGGAATGGCGATAAACTTCAGGCATCGCGGCGTGCGTTTCCCTCAGGAACACAGTTGAGACGATTTTAGGTTTTGCAGTAAGGAGTGATCCAAGTTTGTCTTCGGCCGTGGCGGAGATGGAAGAAGGCTGAGTGCAGTCCCTCAGCCTCAGAGAGATGAGTAATCCATAGAGGGCGATTCTGCCCCCGAGTGGAGTCCCATGAGGAATGAGGAAGAGAATAGCAACGATAGCAGAGTCACTGGGGACATTTACGCGACTGCTGGACATGCACATGGAGAGCAGTGAGTTGAGGGTTGTGTCGGTTAAGTTACAATATTTGACGTTAGGATTAAATCTTGGCAGAACATCGTGAGCCGAAGGGCCTGTTCTGCGCTGTACTTTTCTATGTTCTATGTTCTAGAAGTTCAAGTTTCTAAGGAGGCAAGAGACAGGGAGTGAGTCTTTTTCTGATTTAATACGACCCAACTTCAATACTCACAACTGCTGGGGAGAGTGAAGGGAACCAAGGAATTGTCCAGCAGTCCAGAATCAGAGATTAGGCCCGATATCGGAGCATTCATGGAGTTGGCAGACTTAGAGAGTGGGTGTATGGAAAAGAGGAAATTCCAGAGAAAGAAAGGTATGCAGGAAGTGCAGGAGGTGAATGAGAGAGGAATGGATTTAGGAGATGGAGGACATTATAGAGATGGTGAAGTTGTAGGCACAGAGAAGATTACAGCGAAAGGGAGGGGGTGTAGGAATAGCAGGATATAACAGAGATAAGGATGCGTTTCCAGGATAGTAGAATTAACAAAGATGACAGTGTCGAGGCTAAAGTAGTTATGGAGGTAGGAAGGAGTTATAGGTATAGGGAGCAGGTGTCTAGACAGGAGGAGGTCATGCTACCGGGGGACACATAGTGAAGGTGAATGTTTAATTATTTAGAGGAGAATGCAGGTTCAAGGCCAGACAGGGAGTTGGATTGCCTCTCGCCTACATCCACCAGCACACGATGAGAAGGAAATACCCAGGCGTCTTGTCGGGCCTGGTGCAGCACATAGCATCTCGTGGATGAATAATGCACCATGCAGTCAACCAACTGACCGTACCATGTATCAGTATGCCAACTGTGAAGGAGGGAAAAATCTCATCCAATATTGACCA
>NW_025177776.1:0-2127 GCF_004010195.1 Chiloscyllium plagiosum | reverse complement strand
TATTATTTCAGGTGGTCATTCTGGTCTGGTCATAAAGGCAAATACAGTGATGGCATTTATTTTGAGAAAACTTGAATATTACGGCAGCGATGGATTTCTGAGGTTCTATAAGACTCTGGTCAGATCACATTTGGTGTACTATGTACCGTTTTCGGCCCCATAACTCAGGAAGGATGTAGCGCCCCGGTGCATGTTCAGAGGGGCTTCATAAGAATGGTCCTCGGAATGAAAAGCTTAACATATGAGACCTCTGGGTCTAAAGTCGCTGGAGTTTATAAGGATGAAGGTGGATCTAATTGAAGCATACAGAATACTGGTTGCTTGGTCAGAGTAGATGTTGGGAAGATGATTCCATTGTTAGGAGAGAAAGGACTCAAGGACATACCCTGAGAGTCAAGAGAAAATGTTTAGAACGGAGATAAGGAGAAATGCGTTCAGCCTGAGAGTGGTGAATCTATGGTAGAATGGCAGTTTCCTTCCCTAATGGACATCAGTGAACCAGGTGAGTTTTTCTTGGCAATCTTTTCATAACCACCATCAGTATCTTAATTTCAGATTTAAATATAAGCTCCACCACTTGTTGTGGCAGGACTTGAACCCAGTTCACTCAAACATTATCTGGGTTTATCACATCAGAATTCAGTGATAACACCAAGAGGCCACTGACTTGCCCAATCCTCTACAGTGTGACTGACACGTGCAGTATGATATGCCCTGGGATTTGCCTTCATGTTATCCTTGATTTCCTTATCAAGTTATGGATGATTTTTCTCTTAATGAAATTACTCTTCGGTCTTTATTATCTCCCTAATCGTTTGCCAAATTTCTTCAGCTGTCCTGCCTTTGATTGTTCTTTTCTCCCCCCAGACCACCACAGCCAAATCCTTCCTTAGGCCAGTATAATTATCATTGCCTAACACTAAAACTCTCATGTATGACTCAGTCTTCGCTCTTTCAATCTGATGTGAAACTCCAGCATGTTGTGGTTATTCCAAGGCAAAGCTCATCCACCAATCCTTCCTTGTTACATAATATCAAATCTCAATTAGATGAGAAGCCCTACAGTATGGAAACAGGCCCTTTGGCCCAACAAGTCCACACCGACCCTCCGAAGAATAACCCACCAAGTCCCATTTCCCTCTGCGTAATGTACCTAATTCTATTAGCAATTTAGCATGGCCAATTCACTTGACCTGCACATCTTTGGACTATGGGAGGAAATCCACGCAGACAGGGGGAGAATGAGCAAACTACACGCAGACAGTCCCCCGAGACTGGAATCGAACCTGGGACCCTGGTGTTGTGCTAACCACTGAGCCACCGTGCCATCCCATTCTCTGGTTGGTCCATGACGTCCTGCTCTCAGAAATAATCTCTCATACATTCTATGAATCTTTCTTCAAGGATATCACTGTCAAGTTGATGAATTGAGCCAATTTGCATGTTCAAACCACTCTTAGTTACCGTTGTGCCCTTGTTACAACCCTCACTTTTTACTACCTCAGAAGTACTTTGGGAGGACAGTGGCTGAAATTACTCTTCCCAAAAGGTTTCTTCTCTTGCTTTTTATTTGCACTGAGACGGATTTCAATTTTTTTTTTGACAAAAAACACTTTGAAAAGGTCTGAGTTCCCACTTGCACGAATAAATGTTGATTTTATTTTCACTAGCTGCATTCCACAGTAAATATCGAGGCTTTAAGAGGGATACAATTGGTCATGAGACATCGTTAGCAAACAGGGTTGAGGAAAATCCCAAAGATATAAGGAGCAAGAGGGTAACTAGAGAAATGTTTGGCCCACACAAGGACAAAGGAAGAAAGTTATGCATGGAGTCAGGAACAATGGGTGAGATACTTAGCGAGTACTTTGCATCTGTATTCACCAAGGAGAGGGACGTGAAAGATGTTGAGGTTAGGGATAGATCTCTGAATACTCTGGGTGAAGTCGACATAAAGACGGAGAAAGTTTTGGATACTCTAAAAGGTATTAAGGTAGACAAGCCCCCAAGTCCGGATGAGATAAACCACAGGTTACTAAGGGATGTGGAGTGTGGTAAAAACTGGGGCTTTGACGTATATCTTTGCAGGATGTGTGAACATGGGTGAGGTCCCAGAGGACTGGAGAA
>NW_025177775.1:0-2127 GCF_004010195.1 Chiloscyllium plagiosum | reverse complement strand
TGTGAGTGTTCCTGCCTGAACCACTACCACTGGAAGCTCATTTCATATACATACCACCCTCTGTGTAAAACAGTTGCCCCCCCCAGCTTCCCTTTTATTCTTTCTCCTCTAACCTTAAACTGATCCAATCAAGCCGTCCAATCCTTGAGTTCCTGGGAAAAAAGACTGAGTGGATTCACCTTATCCAGGCCTCTCATGGTGTTATACACTTCTAGAAAAGAGCCCCCTCAGTTTCCTCTGCTCGAAACATAAAATCCTCACTTGTCCAACCTCTCCCTATAACTCAGACCCCTGAGCCCTGGCAACATCCTTGTAAATTGTTCTGCACTTTTTACAGTTTAATAACTGAAACCTACATTACATTCATCATATTTCAAGTATTTCCCCACGGTGCTGGAACCGACGTGACAATGTCAATGGATTAGAATCCATGATCGAGAATGAACTCCTTTACAACAATCCCGTTTTCATGGTGCTTCCCATGGTGCAGGTATCCTTGTGTCTTTCTGGTTGCGTTATTAATTAAAGACTTGTCCTTCTACAAAGCAAAGTTGTGGCTTAATTGTTCCTGGGAAATGTGCCATGATTTTCCAGACTTTCAAAAGCAAATGGAATCTCTCTCCCCAGTCACCATGCTGACATGGACTTGGCTGTGTCTCAGTACTTTTGCAGTCACACTGAGATTTGGAATATTCGCCCACGGACAGAATACACACCTTTCCTTCCAGATGAAAAGGCCAATAATATTCAGAGTGGCACGGATCAAATAACTATCAGATCTGAACATGAAGTTCAATTTGTATTTCTCATCCGCAAATCCACCCTTTCAGTACCTTACAACCGAGCACACAAGTTACCACTGTTAATACAGGATGGAAATTCATAAGACAATTGTAGTATTAAACTGTAGCTTCCTTGTTCCTCCAAAGCTTTAAGCCTCAGTCTCACAATTTCTCTCTTCTGTGAACTGAAATCCAAACCAATTCCCCCACTCCTTTCCTCCACACCCAGTTCTCTCACACACTCTCTCTTCGAATTCAGTTTCCTAGCTCCTGATGAGAATCATCCTGCATACACTGCTTCCTGCACACTCTGGCCAAGACCCATCTTACTAAAATGAGCCAAAATAGAATTCTAATTGCAGTCCCATCCCTGTCCCTTTCCATAACAACCCTGAATCTTCACAAAAGAGTTCTGATAACGTTCTGCAAAAAGCTGCACCACTGATAGTCTGATCACATGTCAGGGTAGCAAGAAAAGGGCCATTCCTCTGGGTCCTGCTCCCAGAGGGATGAAGCTGCTAATGATAGATTAATCCCTCACACCCACAGTCTCCTTCCCAGGCACTGACCTATGCTGTCCACAGTCCCACAATTGGCCAGCACTGCGCCCGTGCACTGATCTCCCCTCCTACAGCACGTGCTCCCGATCATACAGGAGTCCGGGTGATTGACAGCAGCTGCTGCTCAATATATCAGAATCCCTACCGTATAGAAACTGGCCCATTGGCCAAACAAATACATACCGACCCATTCCCCCTAATTAATGTAACTAATACTATGGGCAATTTAGAATGGCCAATTCACCCGCCCTGCACATCTTTGGATTGTGGGGGGGAAACCGGAGCAAGCGGAGGAAACCCGCTCAGACACGGGGAGAATGCGCAAACTCCACACAGACAGTCGCCCGTGGCCGGAATCGAACCCGGGTACCTGATGCTGTGAGGCAGCAGTGCTAACCACTGAGCCGTCTCTATCGACGGGAAGGGGTGGGGCTGGAGGACAGGGACAATGGGATTGTAAACCATGAATGAATGAGGAGAACACTGGGGGATGGACAGGTCAGTGAGGGACAGGATCAGTGCAGCAGCAGGAGGGGATCCTGGATAACTGAGCAATGGGAGAGTCTGAAAGGAGAGAAACTACAGGAAGGTTCTGTTTGGAGGCTCAGGCAGGGACAGCTGGGAGACAGTATGGCCTGGTGGCTTGGGCAGGTTTACGAATCAGCCTCTTCAAAGATGCTGTTACTCAACTCTGAACCTGATCCTCCTGGTCCAGAGGTAAGGACACTTACACTATTTCCTGGTGGGCAATGGATACAGGGACTGCCTTTCAAAAGGAACTCACC
>NW_025177774.1:0-2127 GCF_004010195.1 Chiloscyllium plagiosum | reverse complement strand
AAATCCAACCCTGTCCAGTCTGTCCATATAGCTGAGACACCTGAGTTCTAACAAACCATTTATTTCAGCGTTCTTTCCAAATAAATAATATTCCTCCGATAGCAAGATGACCGAAATTCATTGCAATACTCCAAGTACTGCCTCACCAACGTCCTGTACAACTGCAACATAATCTCCCAACCTCTATTCTGAATGCCCTGACTGACGAATGCCAGTGTAGCAAAAGCCATCTTCAATGCCCTCTCTACCTGTGATTCTGCTTTCAGAGAATCTGAACAAAAATATTCTTTCTGTTTGCCTCCACTCCTAAAGTCCTACTATATACTGTTCACTATAGGACAGCTACCTTGAATCGAATTTCCAAAATGCAAAACCTTCCACTTATCTATACTAAACTGCCTTTGACTTTTCTTGGCTTACTGCTCCAGCTGATCAAGGTCCTAGTGCACGTTTTGATAACCTTCAAGTTCCACTGTGACACTTATTTCGTGAGATCTGTATATTTTCTATTCACGCCTTGTACTTTTTCCTTCCAATTCAGATGAATAGCAAACAATAATGGGACTAGCAACGAGGCGTACTCTGAGGCACTCCACTCGTCACAGGCCTCCAGTTTGAAAAGTATCCCTTCACTATTAACCTGAGCTTGCTACTATAAAGTCAATTGTGTATCCAATTTATCATCTCCGCCCCCATTCCATACGAACTCGCATTCCAGATCAACCGAGCATGTGCAACATTATCAAAATTATGTTACGTGTACCAACCTGCCCTCGTCCAGCTTCCTATTACTTCATTAAAAACCTTGATAACATTTGTTGCCCTGATCTCCCACGCTTAAAACCATGCTAACCATTTCTTATCAAACCTTATTTTACCAAATGTATGTACGTCTTATCTCTCAGATTTCTCTCAAGTATCTTACTTACCACAGATGTTAGGCTAACAAGTCTATCATTCCCATTACCTTTTTTCATGTTGTATGTCTTGAATACGATCACAATATCGCTATACTTACTTTTTTTCTTGGAACCTCACCAGTGCCAAACTATGAGCGGATTATGGTGGCCAGCGGCTCTATGATTCCATTTGTCGCCTCTTACTGTGTTCTTGGATATATATGGTCAAAACTCTATGCATTCTCAGACATCTAACGTCCGCTCTACTGTGATATGAACTGTTCAAAATATCACAACTGACTTCCCCAAGTTCCCAAGTCTTAATGACATTCTCCACGAAAAACACAAAGGTGAAGTTCACATCGCGCACATGTCCTGCATTTCTACACATATGTCCACTTTGGACCTTCAGTGCTCCTACTCTCTCCATATGTTGCTTCCCCTTTAATCTACATAAAGGTCATACTTGAATGCAACCTACTAATCGTCCCAGCTATGTATGTCTCTTCTTCAGTCAACTACTGAATCCCTGTGTACCTCCACGAAAACTCTTGTTCCCAGCTGTCTGTGGCTGCGCTATACATTGCTCGTTTTTCTGATCAAAGCATCAAGATCTCTTCATATTCAGTTTGTATACTGCAGAATATCTTGCGTTTCAAACTCAACGGTATAATGAGCTTGAAGTCGACATATCCAGCTAATTCACGTTACCGGGCCTTCCACTTGCTGGAGGTTATTTTACCTGGAAACAAACTTCTCTGATCAAGACGCTTCCTGTTTCCTCATAGAATGTGTTTTTTTTAATGTTGACTAGTAAACGCTCCCGTCCAATTTAACCGTTCCCTAAATTTTGCCGCAGTTGTGCAACCCCATTTTTCAACTTTCTCCCCTAACCTTTCATCCCGTTGGCAATCAAGAAATCGCCTATCCCTACATAAGTAATATACTCAGTACCGTGTCCCCCACAGCCTTCCAGGGCAATGGTTTCCACAGATTGCCCACTCTTCGGCTGAAGATGTTTCTCCTGATTTGCATTTAAATGATATTCCCTTCACACTACCGATGTGTCCTCGTGTCCTCCTCTCTCCAGCCAATGGAACCAACTTCCCAATGTCCACATTGTCAAGGCCGTGCAGAATTCTGTAAGTTTCAAACCGAGCCTCTCCTCATCCTTCTAAACTCCATCAAACGTAGCCCCAGAGTCCTCAAATGTTCATCACATGTAAAG
>NW_025177773.1:0-2127 GCF_004010195.1 Chiloscyllium plagiosum | reverse complement strand
TCTCCTCTCCTCTCAGTGTCACAGATGCTGCAGCTCCCTGTACTCTCCTCTCTGTGACACAAATGCTGCAGCTCCCTCTCCTCGCCTCAAGTTGTCACAGATGCTGCACCTCACTCTCCTCTCCTTTCGGTGTCACAGATGCTGCAGCTTCCTCTACTCTCCTCGAGGTGGTACAGATGCTGCAGCTCCCTCTCCTCGTCTCTAGGTGTCACAGATGCAGCAGCTCCCTTTCATATCCTCGAGATGTCACAGATGCTGCAGCTCCCTCTCCTCGCCTCATGTTGTCACAGATGCTGCAGTTCCCTCTCCTCTCCTCTCGGTGTCACAGATGCTGCAGCTCCCTATCCTCGCCACTCGGTGTCACAGATGCTGCAGATCCCTCTCCTCTCCTCTCGGTGTCACAGATGCTGCAGCTCACTCTCCTCTCCTCTCAGTGTCACAGATGCTGCAGTTCCCTCTCCTCTCCTCTCGGTGTCACAGATGCTGCAGCTCACTCTCCTCTCCTCTCAGTGTCACAGATGCGGCAGCTCCCTCTCCTCTCGTTTCAGTGTACAGATGCTGGCTCCTCGGCTCTCGGTGTTACAAATGCTGCAGCTCCCTCTCCTCTCCTCTCGATGGAACAGATGCTGCAGCTCCCTTTCCTCTCCTCTCAGTATCACAGATGCTGCAGCTCCCTCTCCTCTCCTCTAGGCGTCACAGATGCTACAGCTCCCTCTCCTCTCCTCTCTGTGTCACACATGCTGCAGCTCCCTCTCCTCTCCTCCCGGTGTCACAGATGCTGTAGCTCCCTCTACTCTCCTTTCGTTGTCACAGATGCTGCAGCTCACTCATCTCTCCTCTAGGTGTCACAGATGCTAAAGCTCCCTCTCCTCTCCTCTTGGTGTCACAGATGCTGCAGCTCCCAATCCTCTCCTCGAGGTGGCACAGATGCTGCAGCTTCCTCTCCTCGCCTCAAGGTGTCTCAGACGCTGCAGCTCCCTCTCCCCTCCACTTGGTGTCACAGATGCTACAGCTCCCTCTCCTCTCTTCTCGGTGGCACAGATGCTGCAGCTCCCTCTCCTCTCCTCTCGGTGTCACAGATGCTACAGCTCCCTCTACTCTCCTCTCGGTGTCACAGATGCTACAGCTCCCTCTCCGCTCCTCTATGTGTCACAGATGCTACAGCTCCCTCTCCTCTCCTCTCGGTGTCACAGATGCTGCAGCTCCCTCTCCTCTCCTCTAGGCGTCACAGATGCTGTAGCTCCCTCTCCTCTCCTCTCGGTGTCACAGATGCTGCAGCTCCCTCTCCTCTCCTCTCGGTGTCACAGATGCTGCAGCTCCCTCTCCTCTATTCTAAGTGTCACAAATGCTGCAGCTCCCTCTCCTCTCCTCTCGGTGTCACAGATGCTTCATCTCCTTCTCCTCTCCTCTTGGTGTCACAGAGTCTACAGCTCCCTTTCCTCTCCTCTCGGTGTCACAGATGCTGCAGCTCCCTCTCCTCTATTCCAAGTGTCACAGATGCTGCAGCTCCCTCTCCTCTCCTCTTGGTGTCACAGATGCGACAGCTCCCTTTCCTCTCCTCTCGGTGTCACAGATGCTGCAGCTCCCTCTCCTCTCCTCTATGTGTCACAGATGCCGCAGCTCCCTCTCCTCTCCTCTTGGTCGTGCAGATGCTACAACTCCCTTTCCTCTCCTCTCGGTGACACAGATGCTGCAGCTCCCTCTCCTCTCCTCTCTTCGGGGTGGCACAGATGCTGCAGCTCCCTTTCCTCTCCTCTAGGTGTCACAGATGCTACAGCTCCCTCTCCTCCCCTCTTGGTGTCACAGATGCTCCAACTCCCTCTCCTCTCCACTCGGCGTCACAGATGCTGCAGCTCCCTCTCCTCTCCTCTAGCTGTCACAGACGCTACAGCTCCCTCTCCTGTCCTCTTGGTGTCACAGATGCTACAGCTCCCTCTCCTCTCCTCTCGGTGTCACAGATTCAGCAGTTCCCTCTCCTCGCCTCTAGGTGTCACAGATGCTGCAAACCCTCTCCTCTCCTCTAGGTGTCACAGATGCTGCAGCTCCCTCTCCTCTATTCTAAGTGTCACAAATGCTGCAGCTCCCTATCCTCTCCTCTCAGTGTCACCGATGCTACAGCTCCCACTC
>NW_025177772.1:1162-2127 GCF_004010195.1 Chiloscyllium plagiosum | reverse complement strand
AGCATGACGATGGGGGAGTGTACAGGGGAGTAATTGTGATAGTTGGGGGTGTGTGCCAGAAAGCGAGTATGATGGCGGGACACCACTTGCATGAATGAGAGAAAAGGCTGGGGAGCAAACAGAGAAGTGATCTTGATGGTGAGGAATTGTACAGGTGAGTGACTACGACTCTGTGTTCATGTACAGGAGAGTGAGTGTTATGGTGGAGCAGTGTGCAGGGGAATGAGTAAGAATGTAAGAGAGCGTGTAAGGGGATGACTTTAGTGCTAAGCAAGTGTGCAGGAGAGCGAGCGTGAGGTTGGGGAAGTGTGCGGGTGAGTGAGCTTTACAGTGGGGGTATATGCACGGGAGTGAGCGGCACATTGGTTGATGAACCGTGAGATTGAGGGTGACGTTCGGAGATCATTTGGGGTACTGGTGAGGGAGCACAGGAGTGAGCGTAATAGTGGGGGATTGAGTGAGGAAATGAGTGTGATGGTGCAGGGGCGAGAAGGCAGTTGGATCAGGGTTCTTCTCACTGAGTGAATTTGAGGGGTTCATGGTGACAGTGACGGAGCGAGTGTGAGTTGGCCAGGGTGACAATGTGAGTCTGAGTTGGCAGGATGACTTTGAGGGTTTGACTGGGAGGCAGCCAGGATGGCGCGGCGGACTGGGTGTGATTGGGTTTGTGTGACAGAATGAATGTGTGAGGTCAGGGTGATGGTGACGAAGTGAGTGTGAGGTGGTCAAGGATACAGTGATGGAGTGAATGTGAAGTAGTCGCGTGACAGTGAGGGATGGAGTGTGAAGTGGTCAGGATGAGTGGAATGGAGTGAGTGTTAGGGGTCAGGGTGATGGAGGGAGTCTGATGGTGACAGCGAGAGTGTGACAGACTGAGTGTAAGGAGGTCAGGATGAAAGTGATAGAGTGCACATGAGCCGGTCAGGTTGGCAGTTACAGAATGTGTGTGCGTCTGATGGGGTCAG
>NW_025177772.1:0-854 GCF_004010195.1 Chiloscyllium plagiosum | reverse complement strand
TGTAAGGCGGTAAGTATGACGGGGGTGGAGTGATAGTTAGTAGGTCAAGGCAACGGAGTGAGTGTGAGGGGGTCAGGGTTGCACTGATGATGTGAATGTGATCAGATCAGGGTGAGGGCCACAGAGTGAGAGTGAGGCGGGTAAGGGTGATAGTGACAGAGTGTGTTTGAGGGGGTAAGGGTAATGTTGACAGAGTAAGTGTGAAAGGGTCAGACTGACAACAGCAGAGAAAGTGGGAGGCGATCAGGATGACAGAGTCCGAGGGGTTCAGGGTGACAGAGAGAATGTGATGGGTGATAGTGACGGTTATGGAGTGAGTATGTGAACATTAGGGTGAAAAAGTGAATATCAGGGTTTCAGGGTGATGGTGAAAGAGTGAATGTTGGTGAGTCAGGGAGACAAAGGTTGAGTGAGTGCGAGGGAGTCAGTGTGTCAGTGATGCAGTAAGTGTGAGGGGTCAGTCTGACGGTGATGGAGTGGGTGTGTGGAAATTAGGGTGACAGAAGGAGTTATTGTTACAAGGTCTAGGTGACGATGATGGTTTTAGTGTGTGTCTGTCAGGGTGACGGAATGAGTGTGAGGGGGTCATGGTAAAGGGGATGGAGTAGATTGAAGGCGTCAGGGTGACAGTAATGCATTGAGTATGAGAGGGTCTTGGTGACAGTGACGGAGTGAGTGTGAGGGGATCCCAGTGACGAAGGCGGAGTGGTTATGAGGAAATCGTGTTGATGCAGTGAATGTGATGTGGCAAGGATAACGAAGATGGAGTAAGTGTGATATGGCCAGGATGACGTCAACGGAGTGAGTCTGACGGGTCAGGGTAATAGTTCCAGAGTGAGTGTGTGGGTGGGGGG
>NW_025177771.1:0-2127 GCF_004010195.1 Chiloscyllium plagiosum | reverse complement strand
CTATTGCCTATTGTCTATTCCCCATACGATAACCTTTTCATTCCTATGACCATTCTCTTGAAAATATTCTGCACATGCTCCAGGGCCACAACATCCTTCCTGAAATATGGGGCTCAAAAATTCTCACAATACTCCAAATGCGGTCTGACCAGATACTTATACAACCTGTTTTATGGGTTTGAGAAATTTATCAGCTTTGATTGATGTTTGAGCAGACTGGATGGGCTGAATGGCCAAGTTTCTACTCCTATGTCTTCGAGTCATACGGTCTTTCGTAATATTTGCTCTCCTCAGTCCTCATTGTAGACTTACACTTGCATCTGATCTTCAAATGATTTATAAAGAGGAGCGTTCTAATACGGATGAATTGGCAATATCATGTTCCCTCACTCTCGTCTCAGCTGCCATGTCCCCCAATTCTGAATGTTTTCTATCTTCACCCCAATGCTATAACCACATTGCAATTGAAGCCCTGTAAGTGGCACTTCATCACAGTTGATTGGCATTAATAAATCAACAGCATGACCCTCACCTGCCCTCTCTGATCTTGGAGTAACAATCTGAATTGCATTTGTCAGGGATAATTCACTGTTAACATAGCCATGCCGTTTGTCTATTATAACCCCATGTTGTCTTAGGCACATTTTCCTGTCAGATTATCGACTATAAAAATTGTCTTAATGTTTTATTTATATTATAATGACTGATCACCAGTTGCAGAGTGTATGTTTCCAATTATAAATATGGAAACGCATTTATGTTCTGACAATCTTCTGTCATTACTCCCACATCCAATTCAGATTGAATGATAACACACAATCAATTTACCAACTCCAACATTCCTTCCCTCAGTCACCCTCACATCTCCCACTCCGAATGTGTAACTTTTATACGTTATTTTGAAATTTAATAATAACTCGATTGAATTGAAATGGGTCAACTGGAGCTATTTGTTCACCGACTGTGATTAATGTCAGTCGCTGTGGATCCTAAGTGTGTCACTAGAGGATTAGCCTCTTCTTCACCCATAGTATGAGCAGGAGCATCACCGACAGCACTAACAGGGATCAGCAGCTCCAGAGAGAGGGGAAGGAGAGATTAGAATCTGAGAACATTTGACTGGAACGTTCCAACAATAAACAGGAGTTTATCCGAAGGCCTTTACTACCTTTCTCAGCCTTGGATACCATTAGCAACATCTGAGAACATTTGACTGGAACGTTCCAACAATGAACAGGAGTTTATCCGAAGGCCTTTACGACCTTTCTCTGCCTTGGATACCATTAGCAACACGGATCGAAGATATCCTTTGGAATACTCAAGGTGGTTACTATCCCATCCTCGCTTTAGTTGGTGTTCCTAGTAAGTCATTCTCTTTGTCTATTAAACCGGGCTGAACTGTGTTTCGGCTCATGTTAGGTAAATTTTGGAAAAGGGGAAGTCAGTGTCTTCACTTCCAGTCAAAAATTCCTTTCGTGATAAATTCTATCAAGCAAATTACTATTTATAAATAGCTCAGTGATATACGAGAAGGAACCAGGCTGTTCTCAAACTCCATTATCCTTCTCGCCCTGCGCAGATCTACATTTCTATATCCTCCCCACTCACCAATCCTGCCCACCATTGTGATGTCCCGGTCTAATCGCCAGCCTCAGTGCAACTTCTGAATAAACCTCTTTATTTGTGCCGCTATGAAATCTGGATTCATCTGTTTCAAGTACCTTCTAACCACATGCGAAAAGAATTGTACTTGAGATGTTTAACTTGTTCTCTCCACAGAATCTGTCAGACAGGAAGATAGTGCGTGATTCCCAATTCATTGACTCTTCATGTAGAGGCACAGAATAATAATCTGTTGATGTCTCATGAAGCAAATTGATGGAATTTATAAGAAACCATCATTATTTGTAATAAACAGAAGTCCATCTGCTTGCACTATGGCCTTTAGAGAAGGAAATGGGTTATCCTTCCTTGGTCAGGTCTCCTTGTAACTGCAACCCCACAGCAATGTGGTTTACTCTTTAATGTCCACTGGAACAGCTGGACCAGCCACTCAGTTCAAGATAGGGATAACATGCTGGTCTGACCAGGGCCTCATATGCCTCGTGAAAAAGAACAAAATTAAAG
>NW_025177770.1:0-2127 GCF_004010195.1 Chiloscyllium plagiosum | reverse complement strand
CAGCACAAAGTCAGTGCCCTAAACTGAGGAGACTGTAATTCTCCTGGTTCTATATATTTAGCCAGCCAACAATGAGTCAGTGCCCTAAACTGAGGAGAATCTGAATCTAATGGTTATATATATTTATTTAACCAGACAGCAGAATGTCAATGCCCTCACCTGAGGAGACTCTAAATCTCCTGGTTATATACATTTAAACAGACAGCACAGAGTTAATGCCCTTAGCTGAGGAGACTCTAAATCTCCTGAACAGCATAGAGTCAGTGCATTAAACTGAGGAGACACTAAACCCCCTGGATGTTAACATGTATTTAACCAGCCAGCAAGAGATAGTGCTCTATAATGAGCTGACTCTTCATCTCCTGGTTACATATATTCATTTAATCAGCCAGCACAGAGTCAGTCACCTAAACATGAGGAGACCCTAAATCTTCTGGGTATATATATTTATTTAACCACCCAGCACAGAGTCAATGCCCTAAACTGAGGAGAATCTGAATCAGCTTTATATATATATATTTACGGGGCTCTGAATCCACAGGTCATATATATTTAACCAGCCAACAGAGTCAGTGCTCTAAAATGAGGAAACTCTAAATTTCCACGTTATATATAATTATTAAAATGTAGAGTTGAGAGTCGGTGCCCAAAACTGGGGAATCCCTAAATATTCTGGTTATATATATATATATTAAAACAGCAGGCACAGAGTCAGTGCTCAAAACTGTGGAGACACTAAATCTCCTGAATATATCTATTTATTTAACCAACCAGCCCAGACTCAGTGCCCTAAACTGAGGAGACTCTAAATCTCCTCCTTATATATATTTAAACAAACAGCACAGAGTTAATACACTTAACTGAGGAGACTGTAATTCTCCTAGTTATATTTCTGTATTTAACCAGCCAACACCGAGTCAGTGCCCTAAACTGAGGAGAATCTGAATCTAATGGTTATATATATTTATTTCATCAGCCAGCAGAATGTCAATGCCCTAACCTGAGGAGACTCTAAATCTCATGTTTATATGTATTTATTTAACTAGCCAGCATAGTCTCAGTGCCCCGTAATGTGCAGACTCTAAATCATTGGTGATATATATTTAGCCAGCCAGCACAGAGTCTGTGCCCGAAACTGAACAGACTCTAAATCTCCTGGTTTTCCATATATTTAATTAACCATCTAGCACAAAGTCAATGCCCTGGACTGAGGAGATTCTGAATCTCCTAGTTATATATATTTATTTAACGAGCCAGTACAGTGTCAATGCCCTATTATAAGCAGACTCTAAGAGCGCTGGTTACATATATTTATTTAATCAGCAAGCACAGAGTCGATGTCCTAAACTGAGGAGACCCTAAATCGTCTGTTTATATATATTTATTTAACCAGCCAGCAGAAAGTCAATGCCCTAACCTGAGGAGACCCCAAATCTCCTGTTTATATGTATTTATTTAACTAACCAGCACAGTCTCAGTGCCCTGTAATGAGCAGACTCTAAATTTTTGGTGATATTTCTTGATCCATCCAGCACAGAGTCAGTGCCCTCGACTGAGAACATTCGGAATCTCCTAGTTAGATATGCTTATTTAACTAGCCAGTCAAAAGCCAGTGCACAAAATTGAGGAGACTCTAAATATACCGGTTATATGTATTGAAACAGACAGCACAGAGTCAGTGCCCCAAACTGAGGAGATTCTAACATATATATTTATCGATCCAGCACATAATCTGAGCCCGAAACTGAGGCGACTCTAAGTCTCCTAGTTATATCTATTTATTTAAACTGCCAGCCCACAATCAGTGCCCCAAAATGAGGATAATCTAAATCGACCTGGTTATAAATATTTAACCAGATAGCGCAGAGTCATTGCATTAACTGAGGAGATTCTAAATCTCCTGGTGACATATATTTATTTAATCAGTCAACACAGAGTCAGTGTCCTGAACTGAGGAGACTCTAAATATCCAGGATATATATTTTTAAATGGACAGAATGGAGCCAGTGCCCTTAACTGAGGAGATTCTAAATCTCCTGGTTATATTTCTGTATTTAACCAGCCAGCACAGGGTCAATGCCCGAGAATGAGCATACTCTAAATCTTTGGTGATATATATTTAACCAT
>NW_025177769.1:0-2127 GCF_004010195.1 Chiloscyllium plagiosum | reverse complement strand
TCCCTCTCTGAGCTGAATCACACAGGAATGTCACCCTCTCCCAAACTGTACTATGTGAGGTCTCCTTGTACATTGTCCAAACTATGTCCCCATCACATTCCCTGTTCCATGCAGGTGCACCATTGCTGCTGTCATACATACACAGAGCCATATGCTTAGCAGAAAATGGTCTCGGTCAATTTGAAATATGTTTACATGTCCCTGCGTCATTAAAAAAATAAAATGTTTAATTTAACCTGTATTAAAATGAACGCATTTTTTAAACAAATACAGAAATTGCTGGAAAAGCTCCTTTTACATGCTGTATTTGTACCAGCCTCCACCACTTCCTTTGGCAGCTCATTCCATTCACACACCACTCTCTGTGTGAAATGGTGCCCTTTAGGCCTCATCAAAACCTTTCCCCTCTCACTTTCAAACAATGCCCTCTCGTATTGGACACCCCTAACCTGGGGAAACACCCTGACTACTCACCCTATCCATGACCATTCTGATTTTATAAACCTTTACTGCTGCGAAATGTGACTCCAATCAACACGAATGGCAGTACTTTCAGTCATCCCGGGCCTAAATTCTGAAATGCAATACTGACACCTCTTCCTTCTCCATCAAGTCACAATTCTAAATCCATTTTAATTAGTTTGTTCAGATGTATCCTGAGACACTTCTGTGGGATTTGCACCTAGACCTTTGTGCCCGGAGGTAGGGACACTAGACTCACTCAGCAATACCCATAAAGCTGTAACAGTATTATCCTGTGTTCATCAGCCTGTTCTGCCATGCTGTGACATACCTCTGCAACAGGCAGGACTTGAATCCAGACCTTCTAATCCGGAGCTTGGAGCACTACCACACAAGTTCAGGAATTGGAATCAAATCCAGAGATGTGGCTCAGAGGCAGGGACACTACCCAGCACACTACCATACCCAGATTTTGAGTCATATTTTAGAGCCCACTTTCAGCTCGGTGTGGATTTATTATAATCAGGTTACCATTACTGAGTTACACAAAATACTTTGTATTATTAATCAAATGCAAGATATTTGTCTCAACTGTAGGATATTGAGTGCATGTGCTGTGCCATCGAAATTAACTATGACCATCTTTAATCGCTATTATCTGTAGTCTGCAATATTAGGGAAAGAAATCTTGCAGACACACTCTGCCCAATGAAGGGTCTCAAATAGATATTTATTACTGAACACCAGAGACGAAGGAAGAGCTTAATTTCTGGTCCCAAAACACCGATCACTCTTAACCAACTCTAACGTGCGACTGCCTTCTTCCTAAAACAATGAAATGATACCAGGCCGGTTATTACTGTCTAGCCTCTCCTCCCCACTGACTGTGTCTTCAATCTGTCCCACCTCCTCCTATTCACACAAGGCAAACCAAGCTCGGGTCTTTGTGAAAATCAAGGCCGGAATGTGCAGGCCTCCTGGAGAGGGGGATGGGCATTTTAAAACTGAAGGGGGTGGGTGGGTGAGGTGGCAATAATATCACACACTGGACTGAGGGGTGGCAGATGGAGTTTAGTTTGGATTAATGCGAGGTATTGGATTTGGTAAATCAAACAACAGCAGGATCTATACAATTAAAAGCAGGGCTTTTGGCAGTGTTGGAGTACAGAGACCTAGGCCGTCAGGTATAATTCTTTAAACTTTGCATCTCATACAGATAGTGTGGTTAAGAAGGTGTTTAACACACTTGTCTTCATTGGTCAGACCTTTGAGTATCGGAATTGGGACGTCATGTTGTGGTTGTACAGGACCTTGTTGAGACCTCTTCTGGAATACTGTGTCCAGCCTGGTCACCCTGCCCACTCATTCTATAGGCACACCACCCTCTGGGTGAAACAGCTGCCCCTTAGGTCACTTTTAAATGTTTCCCCTCTCACCTTAAACCTATGTCCTCTAGTTTTGGTCTCCCCTACCCTTCGAAAACACCTTGACTATTCACTTTGATATTATTGACCTTGATATAATTAAGATGGAGAGGGTTGAGAACAGATTAACCTGGATGTTTCTGGGAATGGAGGGAGTGAGCTATAACGAGAGGCTGGGACTTTTTTCACTGGAGAGTATGAGATTAATGGGTAACTTTACAGAGATTTATAAAATAATGAA
>NW_025177768.1:0-2127 GCF_004010195.1 Chiloscyllium plagiosum | reverse complement strand
ACCAATGTTGGACATTCAGTTTTGTATTTTGTCAGTGCAGGTTCGTTGGGTCCATTCAGTAGTTTGCTTGCCAATTGCTGCGGAAGGGATATGCTGTTTGAAACAATCTGTCAGTCTTTCAGAGGAATGGCCTACTTTTCGACCATCCAATGGTACTGACATTCTCATACAATACGCGGCACTTTTAATATAGAAGCAATGAAAATGTACGCGAATCTGGACTGTAGAATATTCAGACACAGTTAAGTTCCTGATATGACAATAATTGTGAATGCATATTAGCAAACATTATACATGCAAATGAAAATAATTGTACATTTTCAAAGCCTTTGCACTTAATCATTTGATCTTGGATGCAGTAACCTGACTCATCTGGTCTAATACCCTATTGTGATTTCTGCACTACTTTCCCTGCATTCTGGCCATAACAGTTGAGGGATTCAATATAGAGCGTAGTGTGCTGCAAGAGTCCATCACCTTTATAACACTTCCATTCAGCATTGGAGCAAAGTTATAGAATAACACAGTTTAGGTCATTCACCAGAAGTCATTCACATAGATGAACTTGCGAGCCATGGTTGCTCACACCTCACTTATGTTAATGTTAAATTATATTTGAACTAGCACTGAGAACTGCACCATGTATTTCCTGGTTTTTCAGGTACGTCTCTAACTGGTATGTCGCGAGCTGTTGTGTGGATAACTGTCTCGGTCCAGCTCTCTAGACAGACATAGAGATGGTCAATGTTCTGGAGGTAGTCGTGAAGCTCGGTAGCACTGTGTCTGAATTCAGGCGTTTTGAAAAGCCATTTTCAATAGATTTGCTGTTTGCAAGTGATGAGCAGGGTGGTGTTTCAAGCCCCGTATTAAGGATATGACGTCAATCTGAAAGGCTATTTTTTCCTTGCACGTGAAGGGAATGGCGGACTGCTTCTAAATGAAGAGGCTCTGGCTGCTTTTCGGACTGTGGGTATTCACCAACACGACGTGCCATGCATGGGCACATTGCAACATTAGATTCTATTAGATTGGATTTGATTAAATTCGATTCTCTGCAGCGTGGAAACATGCCCTTCGTCCCAACAAGTCCACACTGACACCCTCCCCCCCTCCAAGAGTCACCCACCTAGACCTATTTCCCTCTTACTGATGCACCTAACACTATGGACAATTTAACATGGCCAATTGACCTGACCTGCACATCTTTGGACTGTGGGAGCAAACCAGATCTGGAATCGAACCTGTGATCCTGGTGCTGTGAGACAGCAGTGATAATCACTGAGAGATCCTTCAGTCCTTATGCTTCACCGCGATGACATGTGGACCACGCAGTTCCATGTATATGATCGTAAGTACCGCTATACTGGGAAAACAAGCATACACTGGGTAGTTCCCTGCTGAGAGAGAACGCATTGTATTCCCCTAATCCGCAATATATATCCTCCAACATTGAAGTAAGCATCATGGGAGATGATTGATATGTTACCCCTACCTGCCATGCAATTTCCGGATATTCGAAGCTGAATGAAACTGTGACTCTCGCACGATCCTCCCCCTGGTGTGAAGCTGCAAGTCGTGTTGCAGGAGGTGACACCGCTTTGTGACCAGCTCCTTGATAAATCAGGGTTCCCTCACACAGTGCTCCAGGGTTAAGCGTAGGTTGGGAAGGTGTTCTTGGAAATCCTTGGATGGATACATCAAATTACTTCCCTATCTCACCCACGCTCCAAAGCACACGCACACTCCTGCGGTCATTGCATTTTCAGATTTAATAGGGCGTTCAATAGGGTTCGTCATGGTAGACTGTTAAGTACAGTAACATTGCATGGAATACAGCGATAAAAAAGATATTTGGATACAAAATTGGATTGAAGATAGTAGTCAGAGAGTGTGGTGAAAGCCTACGTTTTGTGACCAGTGGTGCGCCAGAATAATTTGTTTAATGTTCATCTTTTGTGATTTATATGAATAAGTCGGAAAGGAATATAGGCAGTCGATCGTTAGGGAGTTTGCAAATGACACCATAAGTGATGGTTTAAGGGGCAGAGATGAATGTTATCTCCGAGTCCGATGAGGCCTTAAGTAACTGGGTCATTGGGCCAAGGAGTACCAGATTCAGATTAACTT
>NW_025177767.1:0-2126 GCF_004010195.1 Chiloscyllium plagiosum | reverse complement strand
GAAGCTGCATCAGAACATTATTTCAATGAGCCACTACACACAGCAGCACAGAGGAACCACTCAGAGTAGAGGAAAATCACCTATACAGTGTATTCAAATAGAAAGTGTCACTAATGAACACAGTTCGCCGATTTTCAAGCAACAACCCCAAAGAAATAGACAAAACGTAGGGTCCATAAACCTTAGCCCTACATCAAAGACATCTCTGAAATGACTGCCAAACTACTTAGACACCTTTGCATCACGGTAGCCCACAATACCCACCAATACACTAAAACAGCGGCTAATTAAGTTAAAAATCCTATGCAGACAGCAAGCAAAACTAATGCAAGTTACAAAAATACAGTGCAATAACTAGAACAAACACTACATTGGACAAACAGGCAGAGGATTAGCTGCCAGAATACATGAACTTTAACTGGCCACAAAGCGACATGACCCTCTCAACACATCCATCCTAGGACAAGCCATTAAAGAAAACACACACGAGAATAGCATTCCAACCGGAACTCTAACAACAACCACATTGACTTGGACCCCAATTACCAGCCCCTGAGAAAAACAGGAAATGACATCATCGTATGAAATGAAGCCACCACGAGAAATGACTTCACCGACACAAGGAAACCCAAACGTATAATCAGAAAGCTGGAAACCCCAGCAGTGTTTCATCCAGAGTTTCACTGAACATGTTACCTAGTATTGTGACAAAACGTCTGAAAATGAACCTTCCAGGTAAGTGAGCAAGTCTACGCCCAGGACCTCAACCTGAACTTCAAATCTTCTCATTACTGTCTGAGATATATGAATCTGATTCCGTGCTGTGCATCTTCATGACTGTATCTCTGTCTGCCTCCTGTCCTTGAGAAGCATCTTCATGACTGTATCTCTGTCTGCCTCCTGTCCTTGAGAAGCATTTACAGTAAGCTATGTGATTCCCACAGAAACAAAGCCAGTGTCTGTCAGGCGTTACAAATCTGAGTTTTGAAATGGTGATGAGGGACCTGATTGCCTCAGGCTGATCTTAATGGCGTGTGGAACATAAGGTCATTCAACAGGTAGATTCAAGTGGTCAACTATCACCATTGTAAATCATACTGTGCAATCAGACTGTTCTGGAGAATGTGACCGTTAAACTGAGGTCTTTTAGCGCAGAGAGAGGAATCTCACAACAGGGTCACATGAGCCTTAAAGTTGCATCTTTCCAATCTCATCCTTCTCTTCCTCCCACAGTTACTGAATTCAGCGAAAAATGAAGAAGCATTCTTAAGAGCCATTGTCATTTTCTATCAGAAAGATCTTCACAACATGATTTCTTTGGTTCTACTTCTACTGAGAGTCATGACAGTTTACGAAAATGTATACTATTTTCCAACAAGTTCTCCCTTAACGATATAGAAGTCCCTCGAAGATTCCTGTAGTCATTCCAATTTGTGAAAAAAACATTCTTTATTAAATTTCCGGAAGGAGTCTCCATTGTTCTGTAATTTAGAACTTCCAAAAATCCATTCATGTCAACATTTTACAGAATTATGTATTTCATCTCAGGTACCACTAAAACTGTGGCCCTTTAACCCATTATTAATGAAGAAAATCTATCTCGCATCTACTTAAATTTACTCAGTGCCCAAAGAGCGAAATCATATTCCACAGATTTATGACCCTTTGCGGGAGAGAAATTCTGCTCATCTGCTATCACTTAATCAAAAACAGTGCACTCTCATTCTGCATTGCCCTTCATTGTCCCCATTGAAACCACACATCACCGTGACTTGGAAATATATTGCCAATACTTCACTGTCACTGTGTCAAGAAGTCTCCTTGTCACAGACTAAGGCCGTTGTTCAATATTGGCCTGGACGCTGCTTTCGTCAGTACCCATGAAAAAGCCATCTGTAGTTTTGATGGACATGGGTCATAATGTTGTTGTGTATTCATCCAGTAGTACTTCCATCTCCTCTCTACATCGGTCCCCAGTCCTCTGGACTTACTAAGCATTGTTTCTATCCACTTGGTCCAACCCTTCAGCATTCTAACTGTTTGTATCAATTCAGAATGAAAAGTGTAGAATACCAGGTTAGAACCTCCCAAAACATTTCACGAAGGTCGCCGATACTCGAACTCTT
>NW_025177766.1:0-2126 GCF_004010195.1 Chiloscyllium plagiosum | reverse complement strand
AAACACGTAACTTCTCAAGCTGCACTTGGTACTATTGTTGAAATGAAAATCATTTCATACTTTTGCTCCGTAGTGAGGTGTTTACTGATAGCAGGTAGCTCAGGAAGATATGCATTCCACTGCCCTTTGCCCACTGGTCCACACCACTGAATACCGGCATTATTCAGGACAATTGTTCTCTGTACACCATCGTCCAATCCTCCTTGGCCCGCTGCACTTCCCCATTTGGCACCATTACACGAAATCCCAGAAGGTGTAACGCTGCCCGTTTACGATGTCTCCCCTCACTGTGTAAGGTTCCACTGATTTATCTGCCTATCACTCAATTTAGCAAACTGCATTTCCTGCTCAGAATGTGGTCTCATCGAGACTGTGGAGAGAAAAACAAAGCGGGTGACAAACATGAGTACACATACGTTCTGTCGGCAAGCAAACTAAGACTCTGAGCTTCCAGGTTCCTGTTACTGCAACATCCCACTGTGTTCCCACGCCTCCATGTCAGTTTGGTATGCTGCAGCGCTCCCACATAGCACAGCGCGAGTTGGAAGAGCAGCACGTCATTTCCTACTGAGAGACCACACAATCCTCAGTACCCAACATTGAGCTCAATCATTTTAAACCCTGCCCCACGTTCACATACCATTCGTTCCAAAGGAGGATCGTTTGCCCAGATCCATTAGACCTGCTGATTTTGTTCCGATATTTCTGCTTTTCTCTGGCTAATTTTGTTCTGTTCTGATCGCCAGCGTTCAGGAAACGTGAGATTGCACGGGAGGGTGGTCAAAGGAGATTTACCAAGGTGGTGTCTGAGCTCGACCATTTCCCCTGAAAAGTTAAGCGAAAGTGAGGGCTGCAGGTGCTGGAGCTCAGAGTCGAAAGTGTAGTACTGGAAGAGCACAGCACGTCAGACAGCATGCGAGGAGCAGGAGAATAGATGCTTCGGGCACAAGCCACGGCCATTCCATTACCAGCCGATGCCTGGAGGAAGAACGTCCCATATTCCACCTTAGGACCCCACAACCACACGGGATAAATGTGTATTTCAACAGCTTCCTCGTTTCACCTCCCCCCACTTTATCCCAGTCCAAAGCCTCCAACTCGGCACTGCTCTCTGGACCCGGCCATCAATCCCCATCTGAACTACCACCTTCTCCATCACCTTCATCCACCTATCGCTTTCCCAGCTACCTGACCACTAACCCCATTCCCCTCCCTCAAACCCCACACAAAAGTCTCATTCCTGACGAATGGCATGCCCGAAACATCGAGTCTTCCGCTCCTCGGATTCTGCCTGACCGGCTGTGCTTTTAAAGCACTACACTCTCGTCACTGCAAAGTTAGATGAGCTCGATTGGGACTCTTAATCTGAGACCGGAGAAATATGAGAGAGGATTGATTACCGTGCACAGAAAGGGAATAGATACGTGCGACAGGAATAAAAGCATAATGGGAAGGGTTAATAACCAGGGACATAGATGAAACGCTAGAGAGAGGATATTCAGAGAAGATATAGGAAGAACGTTTGCATCCTGAGAGTGTTGTTTGTCTGGAACTCACTGTGTGAACGTATGGTAAATCTAAGAGTCCTCAGAACACTTCGGGAGTATTTAGCCAAACACTTGAGGAGCTAGAGCATGTACGGATAAGGACCGGGTCCTTAAGTGGGGCGAGTATAAATAGATGTTTGATGATGAAATTGAACACCGTAACGTTGGGTGCAGTAAAACGTAGGCTAGCTCACTTCTGTGGCACAATGAAAGTCGTGTTGGACTTCGACTGCATTGTTAAGATTGTGATTCAAAGTTTGTGGGTTTGAGTCCCAACAGAATCGGAGTTTAGTTCAGATTTCAGCTGAATCAATGATTGTTCTGCTGATTCATCATCAGTTCCCTTCGTCTGGAGTTCTCGTACCTGCTACTGACCAGAGAAGATTCCTCATCTTCTTGGTGGTGAGTTTTGAGGGAATCGCATCATTTGAAATATGATCAGTCCAGAATACGCTGCTCATTCAAAAAACCAACTGCTGTATTCCACTGTCTCTATACACATTTCTCTCCCACGGTTGCACAGAGATTTTCGGTTTATTCTGTGTATTTTCGCCTTTGGGCGACAGGTTGATGTGGATG
>NW_025177765.1:1466-2126 GCF_004010195.1 Chiloscyllium plagiosum | reverse complement strand
ACACACCGACCCAGACTGATCTTAACTGCCGCCTAAACAATGCCCCCAAGACTGACCCTCAGCGCCATCCATACACTGCCCCCAGCCTGACCCTCACCACCTTCCAAAGACCGCCCCCAGGCTGGCCCTCACTGATGTCCGCACACCGCCCTCAACCTGACCCTTACTGCTACCCACAAATCACCCCATCCTGACTCTCACTGCCGTCCAACACCGCCCCCAGCCTGAGCCTCACCACCATCCACACACCGCCCCCAGCCTGAGCCTCACCACCGTCCACATAGTGCCCCCAGCCTGACACTCACCACTGCCGACACGCCGCCCCCAGGCTGACCCTCACCACCGTCCACACACCGACCCCAGCCTGACCCTCACCACCTTCCAAAGACCGCCCCCAGGCTGGCCCTCACTGCCGTCCAGACACTGCCCTTAGCCTTACCCTCACCAATGTCCAACAGCGACCCCAGCCAGACCCTCACTGCCGTACACACACCACCCCCCAGCCTGACCCTCACTGCCCCGGACTCACTGCCCTCAGCCTGTACCTTACCGCCCCCATCCTGACCCTCACCGCCGTCCAACATTGCCCCCAGCCTGACCCTCACCGCCGTTCAACACCACCCCCAGCCTGACCCTCACTGCCGCCCACACACCACCCCC
>NW_025177765.1:0-771 GCF_004010195.1 Chiloscyllium plagiosum | reverse complement strand
CCCTGACCGCTGTCCCTGTGAGGGACCCTGTGAGGGTCAGGCTGGGCATGGAGTGTAGACGGCGGCGAGGGTCAGGCTGGGGGTGATGTGTGGATGGCAGAAAGGATCAGACTGGAGACGGTATTTGCGTGGTGATGAGGGTCAGACTGAGGACCGTGTGTGGGGGGCAGCGAGGGTCAGACTGGGGGCGGTGTGTGGATGGCACTGAGGGTCAGTCTCGGGGTGGTGTGTGGGTGGCAGCGATGGTAATGCTTGGGGTAGTGTGTAGACTGTGGTGAGAGTCAAGCTGGGGGCTGTTTGTAGACGGCGCTAAGGGTCAGGCTGAGGGCGGTGTGTGGGCGGCAGTGAGAACCAGGCTGGGGCGGAGTATGGATGGTGCTGAGGATCAGGCTGGTGGCGGTATGTGGATGGCGCTGAGGGTCGGGCTGGGGGTGGTGTTGAATGGTGGTGAGGGACAGGTTGGTGGCAATGTTGGACAGTGGTGAGGGTCAGGCTGGGGGCGGTAGGGTCAGGCTGGGTGCGTTAGGGTCCGGCTCGGGGCAGTGCGTCCGGGGCGGTGAGGGTTAGGCTGTGGGGTGGGGTGTGGCAGAGCAGTGAGGGTCTGGCTGGGGGCGGTGTGTGAATGACATTCATGGTCAGTCTGGCGGTGGTGTGTGGGTGGCAGTGAGGGTCAGCCCGGGGGCAGTGTGTGGATGGTACTGAGGGTGAGGCTGGGGGCGGTGTGTGAATGGCATTCAGGGTCAGTCTGGCGGTGGTGTGTGGGTGGCAGTG
>NW_025177764.1:224-2126 GCF_004010195.1 Chiloscyllium plagiosum | reverse complement strand
AAGCTGCAAGGACTGTAAGCAGTAACAGCAAATACACTCTCCACAAGATTTCACTGAGCAGGGACACAACAGGGCACAGTATCCATCTTTTATACTCGGGCAGTGTAGAGGGCGTTTTACTCTGTATCGGACCATATGCTGTCCCACTCCTGGGAGAGTTTGATGGGGTCAGTAATCAGGAAGATTCACTCTGTATCTAACCCCGTGCTGTCCCTGTCCTGGGAGTGTTTGATTCGGACTGTGTAGAGGAAGCTTTACTCTGTATCTAACCCCATGCTAACCCTGCCCTGGGAGTGTTTGATGGGGGGACAGTGTAGAAGGAGCTTTACTCTGTATCTAACCCCATGCTAACCCTGCCCTGGGAGTGTTTGATGGGGACAGTGCAGAGGAAGCTTTTCACGATGTGTTTCTGTGAACAGGATGGTCTATTTCTCTCTTGCTGGTTTATTTTCAGATCTGAAATGCAGAAAGCGGTGGGGACAAGCCAGGATTGTCACCACGTCTGTATCTGTTTGTCTGTAACAGTCTCTCTATCTGAGTCTTTCCTTTTCTCTCTCTGTCGGTCCCTGTCTCTCTGTCTCTCTCATTGGTTGGAAATGTAATCTGGTCCTCATGTTCTGCGTGACCTGTGACCTCAGGCAGTCCCTGTCACAGCCATCCTACACCCAGTTCCCTTTCATATCTCCTTTCCCTTCCACTGGAGTTGGGCGAGGATCGGTTATGTCTGGGTCACTCAGTGATCTAACTGCAGCCCGCTGCCCTGTTCCCTGCTCTGGCCCTGGTGCAGCATTCCAACATCACCCCGTGTTAGGGTGGGATGGAGACACATGTCGCCAGAATATTAGCTTCAGGCTCTGGATTACCAGCCTGTCCCATTCCCACTGCTCCTCTGTGTCTCTTCCTCTCTGAGTGAAACTGGCTTCAGCGTGGTCTAAAAGCTAATATGCATGTGGGTGGAGCTGGAGCGCCAGCTCACAGATTAACTCTTCCCTCGCCGTAGCCTTTTACATCGATATGACCAAGAATCCGGTTGTGACAAGTCCATCCTGGAATACTCACAGGCTGGAGGTTCCCAGTGGGGGGTGTAATACCTCCAGCCCCTGCACCCCTCCCGATCTCTGTAACGCCTCCAGCCCTTACACTCCTCCCTCTCTCTGTAACACCCTGCAGTCCCTAGCCCCTCCCTATCTCTGTAACCCCTCCTGTCCCTATCTCCTCCCTATCTCTGGAAACCCTCACCAAAACCAACATGCCTCCGTATCTCTGTAACCACCTCCAGTCCCTATCCTATCCCTACTTCTGTAACCTCCTCCAGCCCCTAGACCATCTCCCTCTCTCTGTATACCCCGATAACCTCCGCACCCCTCCTTACCTTTGTAACTTCCTCCAGCCCCAACATGCATTCCTATCTCTGTGACCCCCTACACCCCTACCTACATCTGTAACCTCCTCCAGCCTCTACAGACCTCCCTATCTCTGTAAACCCCTCCAGCCAATACACCACTCCCTATCTCAGTAAACCCCTCCAGCCCCTACACCCCACCTATGTCTGTAACCTCATCGAGCACCTACTTTCCTCCTTATCTCTGTAACCTGCAGTCCTTGCATCCCTCCGTATCTCTGTAAACCCCTCCAGCCATTACATCCCTCCCCATCTCTGTAATCCCCTCCAGCCTCTACACCCCTCCCTATCTTTGTAAACCCCTCCAACCACTACACCACCTCCCTCTTTCTGTAAACCCCTCCAGGCTCCGCACTCCTCCCTATCTCTGTAACCTCCTCCAGCCCCAACACACCTTCCTATTTCCGTAACCTCATCCATGCCCTACACCCCTCCCTATCTCTGTAACCCCCTCCCGCCCCTAAACCCCCCCATCTCCCTGTGACTCCCTCCCGCCCCCC
>NW_025177764.1:0-168 GCF_004010195.1 Chiloscyllium plagiosum | reverse complement strand
AACTCCTCCAAACCCTACACCTTTCCCTATCTCTGTAACCTCCTCCAGCCCCTAAACCCCTCCCTCTCTCTGTAACTCGCTCCAGCCCCTACATCGCCTCACTGTCTATGTAACCCCCTCTAGCCGCTCCACTTCCTCCCTATCTGTGTAACCTCCTCCTGCCCTACA
>NW_025177763.1:0-2126 GCF_004010195.1 Chiloscyllium plagiosum | reverse complement strand
CTGAGAGTGCTGGGATTGTCTTCCACAGGGAGTATGTGGGATTCTCTTCTACAGTGTGTGGTGGGATTCTCTTCTACAGAGAGTGGTGGGATTATCTTCCACTGGGAGTATGTGTGACTCTCTTCTACAGAGAGTGGTGGGATTATCTTCCACTGGGAGTGTATGGAATTCTCTTCCATTGGGAGTGGTGGGATTCTCTTCTACAGAGAGTGGTGGGATTCTGTTCCACAGAGAGTGGTCGGATTCTCTTCCACTGGGAGTGGTGGGATTGTCTTCCTCAGGGAATGAGTGGAATTCTCTTCAATTGGGAGTGTATGGAATTCTCTTCTCCAGAGAGTGGTGGGATTCTTCTATACAGAAAATGGTGGGATTCTCTTCCACAGGGAGTAGTATGATTCTCTTCTACAGAGTGTGGTGGGATTCTCTTCTACAGAGAGTGATGGGATTCTCTTCTACAGAGAGTGATGGGATTCCCTACCACTGTAAATTGTGGGATTCTCTTCCACTGGGAGTGTGTGTGATTCCCTTCCACAGGGAGTATGTGGGATTCTCTTCCACAGGGAGTGCATGGAATTCTCTTCCACTAGGAGTGTGTGGGATTTCCATCCACATGGAATGGTGGGATTCTCTTCCACTGGGACTGCTGGGATTCTCTTCCACAGAGAGTGGTGGGATTCTCTTCAACAGAAAGTGGTGTGGATCTCTTCCACTGGGAGTGGTGGGATTCTCTTCCAAGAGAGTGGTGGGATTTTCTTCCACAGGGAGTGGTGTGATTATCTTCTACAGGGAATAGTGGGATTCTCTTCCACAGGGAGTGTACGGAATTCCCTTCCTCTCGGAGTGGTGTAATTCTCTTCCACAGGGAGTGGTGTGAATCTCTTCTACAGTGTGTGGTGGAATTCTCTTCAGCAGAAAGTGGTGGGATTCTCTTCCAAGAGAGTGGTGGGATTCTCTTCCACAGGGAATGGAGGGATTTTTTTTCCAGTGGGAGTGGTTGGATTCTCTTCCACAGAGAGTGATGTGATGCTCTTCTACAGAGAATGGTGGGATTCTCTTCTACAGAGAGTGGTGTGCCTCTCTTCCACTGGGAGTGGTGGGATTCTCTTCCAAGAAAGTGGTGGGATTCTCTTCCACTGGGAATGTGTGGGATTCTCTTCTACAGGGAGTGTACGGAATTCACTTCCACTGGGAGTGGTGTAATTCTCTTCCACAGGGAGTGGAGGGATTCTCTTCCACTGGGAGTCGTGGGATTCTTTTCTACAGAGAGTGATGGGATTCCCTTCCACTGTGAATTGTGGGATTCTCTTCCACAGGGAATGGTGTGATTCTCTTCTACAGAAAGTGATTGGCTTCTCTTCCACAGGGAATGGTGGGACTCTCTTCCACAGGGAGTGTGTGGGATTCTGTTCTACAGGGAATGGTGGGACTATCTTCCACAGAGAGTGGTGGGATTCTCTTCTACTGAGAGTGCTGGGATTGTCTTCCACAGGGAGTGTGTGGGATTCTCTTCTACAGTGTGTGGTGGGATTCTCTTCCACAGAGAGTGGTGGGATTATCTTCCGCTGGGAGTGGTGGGATTCTCTTCTACCGAGAGTGGTGTGATTCTTTTCCACGGAGAGTGGTGTGATTCTCTTCCACTGGGAGTGTATGGAATTTTCTTCCATTGGGAGTGGTGGGATTCTCTTCCACAGAGAGTGGTCGGATTCTCTTCCACTGGGAATGGTGGGATTCTCTTCCACTGAGAATGGTGGGATTCTCTTCCACAGAGAGTGGTCGGATTCTCTTCCACTGGGAATGGTGGGATTCTCTTCTACAGAGAGTGGTCGGATTCCCATCCACAGAGTGGTGGGATTCTCTTCCACAAGGAATGGTGGGATTGACTTCCTCAGGGAATGAGTGGAATTCTCTTCAATTGGGAGTGTGTGGAATTCTCTTCTCCAGAGAGTGGTGGGATTCTCCACTACAGAAAGTGGTGGGATTCTCTTCCACAGGGAGTAGTGTGATTCTCTTCTACAGAGAGTGGTGGGATTCTCTTCCACAGGGAGTGTGTGGGATTCTCTTCTACAGAGAGTGGTGGGGTTCTCTTCCACAGGGAATGGTGGGGTTCTCTTCTACAGAGAGTGGTG
>NW_025177762.1:0-2126 GCF_004010195.1 Chiloscyllium plagiosum | reverse complement strand
CATTGATAGACTGGGCTAATGGGAAAATCTGTTCGATGAACATCATTGCCAGCAAGTTAGCGGAGTACAAACAGAGAGTATAAAGGACGTTTACAAGAATGATCATGAACTTCAGGGGTTACATTCTGAGGATAGATTATACAAAGGAGGCCTACTGCTCTGGAATGGAGAAGGTAAGGGGGTGATCTAATCAAAGCCTTCAAGATATAAACTGGGTGAGACAGGCTAGATCAAGATAAATGATTCCTGCTGGCTGCAGATTCGAGAACAAGAGGGAACAAAGTCTGAGAATTCGGGCCCAGAGCATTCAGGAAAGATGTTACGAAGCATTTTGTTACACAAAGGATGAGAGAGATTTGGAACTCTCTTCCACAAACAGGAGTGGATGCTGGATCATCTGCAATGGGTATTTTTTCATTCAATGAAGGTATTGAAGGAATGGGCCAAAGAAAGGAATATGGGGTTAGGCCACAGATCAACCATGATCCCATTGAATGATTGAACAGGATAGAGGGGTTGAATGGCCTACTCCATTTCCAATGCTCCAAAATAAAGATCCCCAACACTGTCCCCATCAAACACTCTCAGAATGGGACAGGATGGGGTTAGATACACAATAAAGGTACCTTTACTGTATCCCCATCTACCATCCCCAGGAAGGGACACCACAGTGTTAGATACAAAGTGAATCTCCCTCGATGTTATTCAAATGAAAAATTTAAAAAGCAGGCATAATCGTCTGGAAAATACTGATTTAAACTGATTCTCTACTCTTCCCAGTTTACCCAAGAACAAAACTACTCCACAAATTCAACACCAAGGCCTTTGTTTGATTCCCTCTGTTCTGTTCTGATTCCGTTAGATTGCTGGTTCTGAACATCCACATGGACTGACGTCCTAATCCCATGGTGCCACGTCCTGCTCCCAAACACAGCATCTGATTCCAATCCGGCGTGTGAGATAGGAGCCTCTCAGTGTCAGAGAGAGGTGAGTCTTGAGCCGGACCCAGGTGTATGAATGTCCTGTGTTCATCTGACGCTCAGGGATTGTTTAGTGGAGCTTTAATATTTGACAATCCCAACATTATTTTATCATTCTGTGTCCCTGAATACCTGTGGGAGTGAGTGTGTGTATGCCTGCGTGTGCCTGTGCGGGTCCCGGTGCACGTATGTCTGCGTTGATGTATGTTTGCGCGTGTGTGTGTGTCTGTGTGTATGTGTGAGTGTGCGTGTATCTGTGAGTGTGTGTGTATCTGTGTGTGAGTGAGAGTGTGTGTGTCTGTGTGTGAGTGAGTGTGTGTGTGTCAGTCTATCCGCCTGTTACTCGGGCCCTGCAATATTGTGGCAAGTCCCCCTTCACTCCAGCACTTAGTATTAAACATTATCTCCTGCATCCTTGTTCATAAATCACAGTAATCTAATGTGCTTGTGTCACAAAGTATTAGGCTGGTTTGCCGATTATTCTGAGGGCATGGGATTAGGGAAGTGAGGAAGCCTCGCTTCGTCTACAGATTTAGTCTGCAAGAGCAGCAAGTGATTTGCAAGGCGAAGGGATTGTTCATGTTCATTGGCTCACGGGATGTGCGCATCAGTGGCTGGGCCAAACATTTATCCGCCATTCCCTTCAGCCCCTGAGAAGGTGGCATTGAGCTGCCTTATTGAAACACAGCACGTCTTCAACCTAATATTTTCGGAACAACAGAATGTAGCAGAAATTAAATTATAGTTTTCAGTGTTTCTGCTCCCAATTTAATACTCCACCATTTGGTTTATACTTAGTTCGGGACTGAAATCTCATCAATGGTCTCAACGAGTTTATTTCTTGCATAATACACTGCAGAGTGAGTTTCAGTCTGAAATCTAATTGAGAGATGGGGGGATTAATATACAGAGTAACAGGTCACAGGGAATATGTTACAGATAGGAGTATAGTCAAGGGTATGACGTGGTTCACAATTGACTAACCAATGCTGGGGAGTGAGGTACAGACTGGAATCTAACTGAGGAGTTTATGGTGTTTAGACATGAAATCACACATACTCAGGAGTGAGATATGGGCTGGAATCTAATGGACAGTTTCGAAGACTGGTGTTCTGTATAGAATAACAAGTAAAGCAAAATTTGTCA
>NW_025177761.1:0-2126 GCF_004010195.1 Chiloscyllium plagiosum | reverse complement strand
CACAGACACACACACTGATACAGACACACACTGATACAGACACACACTGATACAGACACACACACACACACACACACACCTTGTGATGGGGGAGTTTGATTTCAATAAAAAAACCCTGAATCAAGAGTCTAATGTCAATTGTTAAAATCCCATCAGGTTCACGCAAGCCCTTTTGGGACGTTAATCTGCCTTCCTTCCCCTGTCCAGCCTACATGTGACTCCAGACACCACAGCGATGGGCAGAGTGAGTACTGTTATGAAGGGGAAGGTGTGTACTAGACCCTTTAAGAGAGAGTGAACGCTGTTTCGCCCTGAGAGCTGGCGGGCACCTGTCATGTGACTGACTAACCATCTCAGTGTGTACAGGAAACTTGGAAATATATGACGTTTGGCTGTGAAACAAATACCTGAGGTTGCGATCTGGACAGCAATTCGAATGTAACCAACCATTTTAGATTATGCCCCGGGATACTAAAACCCGATGGCGTTTTGAATTTTACTGTTTCGCCAACATGGGACCAATGAGACGATCCGATGCTGGGGGTATATAAAAACCAGCATTTGGAGAGTCAGCGACCGACTCTATCGTCAGAGTAAAGGCTAGCGCTCTCTATCAAAGAAACATATGAAGGTCATACAAAACATCTCTGCAACAAGACAACCCAGGGAGATCCACGGCCAGAGGAAGATAGACACCGGTGATGACGACTACTGTCGGGTTTTGAGAATTAAGTTGGTGTCAGTTTAATACGGCTGTTTCTTGGATCAGGATATTGTTATTGAATTGGAGGCAGTTAACAAGCAGGCTTCGAGTGTCAATAGTTGTTGTTGGAAAGTTCACTTTTGGAGTTAAAGCATAAACTGGTTCCTTTTTTTAATCTTCAAATAGTGGAGGTTGGGAGGTCTCGGTCACTCTCAGATTACCGGGGCGAGGTAACCTTCTCTGGGAGTCTGGTTACTTAGCGGAAGCTTTCACCGTCTTGTCGCGACTGCAAACATCGCTGAGGGCGAGGAAGGCTAACGGAAGCGCTGGACTCCGTCAGGAGAGTGTTGGAGCCCAGGAGCGAGGGATGTCCCACTGTGGTTGATTGTACAGGGAAAAGACCACCGCTCCCAGAGCATTGTGGGGGCAGTGTCGGGGGTCTCTGTATCTGAGCGAAGGTAGTTCTGGCTCCAGAGGAAGGCTGATTCATGGGACAGACCGCAGGGAGAGAGACTGGATCAGTCCGGGATTATATTCACTGGAGTTAGAAGAACGAGGAGGGGGATCTGATCAAACCGATCAAATTCTAACAGGACTAGATGGGGGAGTGGTTGGCAGCGCAGCAAGGTTGTTCCTCACCACCTCAGACCCGGGGGGGGCTAAAGGAGACAGGGTTGGACTGAGATGGGGAGAAACAACTGTCCCTTTAAGAGAGAGTGAACGCTGTTTCGCCCTGTCATGTGACTGACTAGCCATCTCAAAGTGTACAGGAAACTTGGAAATATACGACATTTGGCTGTGAAACAAATACCTGAGTTGTGTTTGCGATTTGGACAACAACTCAAATTTAACCAACCAGTTCAAATTATGCCCCAGGATACTAAAACCCAATCGAGTTTGAATTTTACTGTTTTGCCAACATGGGACCATGCTGTGGAGGGGCCTGTGGGATTCTCTGCGGTCGCGGGCTGCAACACTGGATGCTTCCGAGGGGGAGTTAGACATGATTCCGTTGGGTTGAGGGCAGGATTGGGACATTGAGCGGGAGAGGCGGACCTGACTCAAGGGGGCCGAATGGCGCTGTGTTTTGTACCTTGGGGCCTTACCAGAGGACGGTGGGAGTGGGAGCGCCGAACGCTTTGCAGTGAAGGTTGGCCGTCTGTCTCTCGACGACTCTGTACTCCTTGTCAGAAGGGGTCAGGATCTGGGCGGGCAACTCTGCAAACGGACAACAGAGGAAACTCAGAGAAGGAACTGGCCCACCTTCAGACAGAACACAACGCAAAGCAACAGACGGCAGGATGCCCCCGTTCCAGCCCTGTCCGTGGGCAGCTGTGGGGAGGAAGATTGGCGGGAAGTTACATAGCCCTTGGGTGGTGGACAATGAGTGACACGGTGTCTGGGTAAAGGGACAGAGAGAGAG
>NW_025177760.1:0-2126 GCF_004010195.1 Chiloscyllium plagiosum | reverse complement strand
ACACTGATCACGTGTCTCAGTCACTCTCTGATCCCGTGTCTCAGTCACACACTGATCACGTGTCTAAGTCACACACTGACCCCGTGTCTCAGTCACACTCTGATCCTGTGCCTCAGTCACACACTGATCCCGTGTCTCTGTCACACTCTGATCCTGTGCCTCAGTCACACTCTGATCCTGTATCTCAGTCACACTCTGATCCCGTGTCTCATTCACACTCAGCTCCCGTGTCTCAGTCACACTCTGACCCCGTGTCTCAGTCACACACTGATCCCGTGTCTCAGTCACACTCTGACCCCGTGTCACAGTCACACACAGATCCCCTGTCTCTGAGTCAAACTGATCCCATGTCTCAGTCACACACTGATCCCGTGTCTCAGTCACACATTGATCCCGTATCTCAGTCACACTCTGATACCATGTCTCACTCACTTACTGATCCCGTGTCTCAGTCACACACTGATCCCGTGTTTCAGTCACACTCTGATCCTGTGTCTCAGTCACACACTGATCTCGTGTCTGTGTCTCACACTGATCCCGTGTCTCCGTCACACAGTGATCCCGTGTCTCAGTCACACAGTGATCCCGTGTCTCAGTCACACTCTGATGCCTTGTCTCAGTCACACACTGATCCTGTGTCTCAGTCACTCACTGATCCCGTGTCTCAGTCACACACTGAAACCGTGTCTCAGTCACACACTGATCCCGTGTCTCAGTCACACACTGATCCTGTGTCTCAGTCACACACTGATCCTGAGTCTCAGTCACACACTGATCCCGAGTCTCAGTCACACACTGATCACGTGTCTGAGTCACACTCTCTGTCACACACTGACCCCGTGTCTCAGTCACACTCTGACCCCGTGTCTCAGTCACACTCTGATCCCGTGGCTCAGTCACACACTGATCCCGTGCCTCAGTCACACACTGATCCCGTGTCTCTGTCACACACTGACCCTGTGTCTCAGTCACACTCTGACCCCGTGTCTCAGTCACGCACTGATCCCGTGTCTCAGTCACACACTGACCCTGTGTCTCAGTCACACTCTGACCCCGTGTCTCAGTCACACACTGACCCTTTGTCTCAGTCACACTCTGACCCCGTGTCTCAGTCACACTCTGATCCCGTGTCTCAGTCACACTCTGATCCCGTGTCTCAGTCACACTCTGATCCCGTGTCTCAGTCACACTCTGATCCCGTGTCTCAGTCACACTCTGATCCCGTGTCTCAGTCACACTCTGATCCCGTGTCTCAGTCACACTCTGATCCCGTGTCTCAGTCACACTCTGATCCCGTGTCTCAGTCACACTCTGATCCCGTGTCTCAGTCACACTCTGATCCCGTGTCTCAGTTACACACTGATCCCGTGTCTCAGTCACACACTGTTCCCGTGTATCAGTCACACACTGATCCCGTGTCTCAGTCACACACTGATCCTGTGTCTCAGTCAAACTCTGATCCCGTGTCTCAGTCAAACTCTGATCCCGTGTCTCAGTCACACTCTGATCTCGTGTCTCAGTCACACATTGATCCCGTGTCTCAGTCACACACTGATCTCGTGTCTGAGTCTCACACTGATCCCGTGTCTCCGTCACACAGTGATCACGTGTCTCAGTCACACTCTGACCCCGTGTCTCAGTCACACACTGATCCCGAGTCTCAGTCACATTCTGATCCCGTATCTCAGTCACACTCTGATGCCTTGTCTCAGTCATACACTGATCCCGTGTCTCAGTTACACACGGATCCCGTGTCGCAGTCACACATTGATCCCGTGTCTCAGTCACACACTGATCTCGTGTCTGAGTCTCACACTGATCCCGTGTCTCCGTCACACCGTGATCCCGTGTCCCAGTCACAATCTGACCCCGTGTCTCAGTCAAACACTGATCCTGTGTCTCAGTCACTCTCTGATCCCGTATCTCAGTCACACTCTGATACCTTGTCTCAGTCATACACTGATCCTGTGTCTCAGTCACACACTGATCCCGTGTCTCAGTCACACTTTGATCCTGTGTCTCAGTCACACACTGATCCCGTGTCTCAGTCACACTCTGATCCCTTGTCTCAGTCACACTCTGATCCCATGTCACAGTCACACTCTGATCCCATGTCACAGTAACAC
>NW_025177759.1:1768-2126 GCF_004010195.1 Chiloscyllium plagiosum | reverse complement strand
TAGGCCAGACCACTCAAAACATTGTTAAACAGGCAACCCAGACCATAACTTTGCAATTTGTTTCAGACGGTGTACAGTGAAAATTACCCAGAGTAAGATAGCTAGGTTGACTTCTAGGTTTAAAAACAGACAGAAATTTATTCACAAAATTACACAATAAAACACAAAGAACAGAATAAAAAAACCTCTACAGAACTCAGTCTATCTAAACTGGACTTAATTATGCTGTTCCAAATATATACAACAGGCCCAATAAGCAAACACCCTTAAAACACAGTGAAATGAAATAAAAGGATCAGAGGCTTACAGGTTGAAGTTAGCAGGGCAGAAAGAGAGAGAGAGAGAGAGAGAGAGAGAG
>NW_025177759.1:0-1299 GCF_004010195.1 Chiloscyllium plagiosum | reverse complement strand
GTGTATACGACTGTCTCAGATGCATTGCTGGTAATATAAACTCAGAAATGTTGGAATGCCAACACCAAGCTCAAAGTCTCTTTCTCTGCCATTGAATATTTCGGTTGATGGATGTTCAACTTCCTGGAAAAATACCCAATGGGTCTCTCTATTCCCTCGTCATCCTCCTGCAGGAGCAGCGCACCGACACCCACATCACTGGCATTGATAGCCAACTTGAAAGGCATTGTGTAATCCGCTGTGGCTAATACTGGGGCAGTGGCTATCACAGTTTTTAGGCTGTCAGTCCGCTGTCCACTGAAACTTCTTGCCCTTTTTTAACAGTCCGGTGAGGGGAGCAGCCACATTGCTAAAGTTCGGCACAAACTTTCAGTAAAACCCTCTCAATCCCATGAACTGTAGTACTGCCTTTTTCATCGACGGTGTGGGAAATTCCCCAATTACATTCGTTTTCACACCCCGTGGGGCCATTTGTCCGCGTCCAATAACATGGCCCAGGAAGGTGACTTGGGCTTTGACAAGTTCACCTTTAGCTAGGTTGGTCACCAAGCCTGCCTTCTAAAGTTAATCGATCAAGTCCAATAAATGCTGTAAATGTTCCTTCCACGAGTGACTAAAAAATCACCAGGTCATCAATATACACCAGACAGTTGGGTAACCCGGCAATGACCTTATTAGTCAGTCTCTGAAATGTGGCTGGAGCGATTTTCATACCAAATGGCATGAGTTTGAACTGATATTGTCCATTTGGTATTACGAAAGCCGAAATTGCCTTTGCTCTCTCTGACAGAGGTACTTGCCAGCAGCCTCTGAGCAAGTCCAACTTAGAAATGTAAGTTACTTGTCCCATCTTTTTGACACAGTCCTCCAACTATGGAATTGGATATGCATCAGTCTTTGTAACAGCGTTGACTTTCCAATAGTCTACACATAGCTATTGGTCCTGGCACCGTGACTATGGGTGAGCTGCAGTCACTGTCACTCACTTTGATTATGCTATCTTGGAACATGCACATTATCTCCATCTGAACCTGTGCCAACTTTAGAGGGTTATGGCTATAAGGATGTTATTAATAACTTAATTTCTCCACATTCAATTTTAACAGTCCTCTTACTGCCCCCAAATTAATTCAAATGGACTGAATTTGGTGGATTCATTCAGCACAGCTCTGATTGCCAAAATTATAAATGGAACTCCCTTACCTAATAATCTGGGGAACCCTGTCCATAAACCCTCAACATGATCTTTAGTGTTTGATCACTCTCGTGCTCCCAGTGATTCTGGATGGTACTCAGTAG
>NW_025177758.1:0-2126 GCF_004010195.1 Chiloscyllium plagiosum | reverse complement strand
AATCGCACGCATTTTATTTAAATCAAGTCAAGTCCGTAAGGGATTGAGGGGTCAGAGTAAGGAAGGGAACCAGGTTGACCCTGAGATGAAGAGTAGGACTACAGCAGTGATTTTACTCTCCATTATATCTGGAAATTTCATCCTTCTCTGGCTGCTATATGTTTTATATATCCTCGATGTCCCAAATCATTTAAATGATTATGACTATGACATCTTTGAAGAAGTTGGGTACATGCTGCGCAATATAAGTTGCTGCATGAACATCCTTATTTATATGGCAGCTCTGCCCAAGTTCAGAGCACAGTTCAATAGAGCGGTGAAATATCCAGTTTCCAGAGTTATTGAACTAATCACTGCATAAATCTGACAAAAGCTCAAAGCCCCGTGGGTGATGGGCAAGAAATGACCATGGAGGACCAAAGGGAACCCTTTTAGAGATGCAAATCTGTCAGAGAGATCAGAGAAGATGGAATATTTAGCAGACATCAAGAGAACCTAAAGAAGACATAGGTAAGGACAGAGGTTTCCCATTCAGAGAGCAGAGGTAATATTTCGGTCCTGAAAGAAGGTCACTGGACCTGAAACTGTAACTCTGATTTCTCTCCCACAGATGCTGCCAAACCTGCAGAGTCTTTGCAACAATTCCTGTTCTGTTTTGGTTTAATATTTTAGGGACCAGTGTGAATGAGCTGGAGACACTGCACAGGCCAAAGGTCAGTGGAGCAAGGGGAAAGAGCCATGATTTGTCCAAGATAACCAGGTGGGAAGTAGCAGGAGCAGGGTCTCTGCTTCCTCCTGTATCAGAGGAAGTGATCCAGGGTGTCCACTCCAGCTCTGATGCTTCGGTTTTCAGCTCTTTCCATCCGAGAAAACAAACAACGTTTCTGTTTTCAAAATGAACATCCATGTCGATGCTGGACTGTTTCTTATGCTTCAATAAACCATCCCAATTATTCATGTCATTCTGATTCTCCCACCAGTAGCTGGTCCTGGGGGTATTCTGTTCTCCAGCTGCCGAGTGAGAGTGCTCGGGTGATTGGGAGGTGGGGGAGATGGGGGGTGGAGTGGGGATAATCTGGACAGATCATACCCATAAACACGATGATTGCGAACATTAAGTATCTCAGCCCAAGGAGCCTGTCTCAAGGATTGGGAGAAAAGCTGGAGACAGTTCCAGGAACTGAGTCTATATTCAGCACAGGGGTCAATATCATCACTTGACAGCAGATCACATACTCCACACCTTCCCGGGAATTGTCTCAGACAGTTCCCAATCTCAGTTTTAAATCCGAGCTTTTGGATAACCTCGAACCAGGTCTCAGCATCAAGTGTGTTTGTTTGTGTTTAATTACTGCATCAATCCACATGTTGTTTAAATCTTCCTATACCCTGTTCTTACACCATTACTAGTTTAAATCTTCCTATACCCTGTTCTTACACCATTACTAGAAATTTCAGACTCAGACTTGACATGTTAACCATGATTTTATTGTCAGTCGGCTTCATGTCGCTGAAGTGTCTGCCATCCATTAGGTAACTCCATGTGGTTTCCATCTGAACTGCGCTGTCTCCAGTAACATCTGCGTTTCAAATTGGTCTTGCCTTCAAATCTGTATTTGGAAGTTATCTTGCTATCAGATATGTCAATGATTTCACCCAGCCTGAAGCATCCATGAGTGTGCACGGCCTCTATCTCTGTAAGTACCTCCAACCCGGAAACGTTCCCTGTTTCAGGAATCCATCCCAATAAGCAGAATTAGTCTGTACAGCCACCGAGTGACTCACTCAGAGTGGAAGAGAGTCATCCTCAATGTGAGAGACCCCAGTGATGCTGTGTGTAGAATGTGTTACAGAGCGATTGTGTGACAGAGGATCCAAAGGGATATTAATATCTTCAATGAAAGGGAAAACCTGGCTGAGAAAGTTTCACAGCAGACTACCTCCCTGTCCTTATCTGGTCTTCTGGAAATAACTGACAATGTAGCATTTATCCTCCTCCTCATTGACTCCACTATCAGTTACATTTCTGATCCCATAAATCCCTCTGGATAATGATATTAAATAACTTCTCACTATTTTCAACTGAGTCATTCTGTTTTTTATTTCTGTTCCTCCTCCAAACGTGA
>NW_025177757.1:0-2126 GCF_004010195.1 Chiloscyllium plagiosum | reverse complement strand
GGTGTGGACTTGTTGGGCCGAAGGGCCTTTTTCCCCACTGTAATGTAATCTAATCTAATCACACTCACCACAGGCAACAGGGCTTTGGCATTAATTACTGGTATCTGTGGAAGGAGAAACACAGTTGATGTTTCAGGGAGTGTAAAATAGATTACAGGGAATGAAAAAGAAAGAAAGGTAATTTGATAATAGAGCAGCACATGGTCAGGGGCTGGGCCTCAGTGAAAAACTAATTTACAAAGGGTCTATAAAAGCAACAATACAGTACTAAACAGACCAAAAATACACCCATGGTTCGAGACTGAGGAAGCTAGATATTGACAAAGTGGTCATGAGGGAGCCCAGTGGTGAATCAGAGCAGTATTGGCTGCTCTGATCCCAAAGGCTCTATACGAGAGAAAGGCTGCACCTTGCCCCCTACAAAGATGGCGGCTCCGCACGTGTCCAGTGAAACGTTGTCCCGAATAAAGATGGCGGCGCTCACTCAGGCCTGCAGCCGCGCTGAGGCAATTCCTCATTTACTGCAAACACGGGACTGGGACATTCAAATCTGTGTTTTCCGACGTGCACAATTTGTTTGTAGAACCACTCCACTCATAGCAATACAGTTTTTCTCCGGTTTCCCTGTTTATTTCTTTCCTTACCGTATCCTTTCTCTCCATAACTTCTCTAACATTCATTGCAGCGACTCTGCGCCGCGCGTGAGGGTGATCACACGGTTTAGTTTAGCTCCGCCCTTCATTCACTTTGATTGGCTGGAGGACAACCTCCCGCTCGGTCATCCAGCTCGGCCCACTGTCCTTTCATTGGTCCGGTGCTGACATCAATCACCCGCGGGTCACTTTGTTGGCTAGAGCATGCGCAGTTGTCCTGATTTAGCTGATATATTGGGTAATGTGATGGGAGAGTTTACTGAAGGTAAGAAATCCCTTTGTGTGAACTCTGCAGTAGATTTCCTTTATTCATGGAGGGAATTGCCTTCCTACTCATGGCTGCATAGCTATCATTGATGAATCAATACCATCTGAACCAGTACATAAACACACCATTTTCACATCTGAGATCTTGAGCACATTGTATCACGCTCTTCTTTGGAGACAAAAAACATGAAACTGAGCCTCAAGGAATCGGAGCAGGTGTAGGACATTCATTCCCTTCAGCTTGTTCCCCCATTCTATCAGATCATGGCTGGGCCAACCCAGACCTCAACATCTCTTTTCTGCTTGATCCGCATAGCCCTCAACTGCTCAATATTTCAAAAATCTATCTGCCCTCTTTAAAAATAATTTGAGATAGAATCACAGATTCCCTACTGTGTGGAAACAGGCCCTTCAGCCCAACAAGTCAGAACTACCCTCCGAACAGTAACCCAACCATTCCTCTCCCACATTTAACTTTCACAAAAGTGTGGGCGAGAAAATTCGAGACATTCACTGAGAGAAAAAAATTCTTTACTTTTTCTAAAATTAATGTTCTCTTATGTAATGTCCTCTGGTTAGAGACTTCACTGATGCTAGAAGATCTAGTCAACATCCACCCTGTCAAGCTCCTCAGAATCTTGTTTCCATAAGATCACCCCTGCTTATCTATTCTTGATCGGTCAACCCTTTCGTCCTCGAAGCAGCTAAGTGAATATTTTTTGAATGGTCTCCGATGTTGGTTTATCCTTTATTAAATATGGGAGCTAACATTGTATACAGTACTCCAAGTGAGGACTCAGCAACAGCCAGTGTGGTTAACCAATCCTCAATCTATGCTAATACATTATGCCGATACCATGAGCTCCTAAATTGTGCAAGTAACTTTTATGTAGCACCTTATCATTTGCATTTTTAAAATCCAAATACAGAACATCATTGGCTTGCCCTTTATCAGAACTGCTTGTTTTCTCCTCAATGAACTGTCGCAAATTTGACAAATATAGTTTCTCTTTCACAAATCCCAGTCAACCATGTTTTAATGATAAGCTTTTCTAAATGTCCTGCAATTTCTTACTTTAGTATTCGACTCTGTAGGTTCTTTCAGTAGATTTGCTAAGTATGATTGCCCTCTCTTAAATCCATGCGGACTGTGTCCAATCCTATCACTGTTCAGTAAGAAAATTGACTGTACTCCAATGTAGTTAG
>NW_025177756.1:0-2126 GCF_004010195.1 Chiloscyllium plagiosum | reverse complement strand
TCAAATCATCTCAGAGTCTTTGGTATTTGATATTGCTGAGGATTGTCGGTGCTCCCTCACTTAGTTCATTTCAGACTGAAAGCAACAACTTCCTGGTACCTCAAAGCATCATTGGAAATGGGGAGGACGCTGGATTTGAAGTCTGAAATCAGCCACAATCATATTGACTGATGGAACAGATCGAATAAACGCATCTTCTCCCGCTCGTTTCCTGGGCTCTTGTGTTCCTTGCTGAACCAGTCAGCAATCCGTTTAGATTTGTTTCCATGAACTCTTTGTCATTTAAAGTTTGCAGCTTCCACCTTATAACAGACCATTTCATGTCTTCTTCAGCACCATCCCTGTTCCAATTGCTAAAAAAAAACTTTTCTAACTTCCATTAGTTCTGCTGAAATACCCCATAAAACAATGGTTATTGTCTCCCTTGCTCATTTCCATCACACAATTGCCCGCTCTCTCTGGATGCTGCCCCACCTTGTTAGTTTTCTCAACATGGCCTTATCAGAGGCAATGGGTCCACCTTTCCCTCTTTCTGTGACAGGATGCATTCGCCAGATCAACTCCTTAATATTCTGTTCCTTCATAGATCACATTGGTGCAATAAAGGAATATATGAGAGACGTTGTTATCACAAAACACATTTTATGGTCCATGCCTTCCAGGGGGGGAAGGGCCAAAATAATGACTCAACGTACTTTAGCGCTTAAGTTCATGCCATCTCCTGGTAGAGCCTCAGTGTATCTGCAGTCTACAGGCAGACCTGCAAAAAAGAAGTAGAAAAACGGATGAATGCACCTTCAGCATGCATTGCAACCCTCTCCACGGACGACAGGCGATATAATATGAAAGGGCAAAAATAGCTGTGTGGACGTTATTTGGAAGTGGGTGCACCAGTACAATCGTTGTAGGTGGGCTTCTCACTTGCCTTACCCACACCACATACGTCTTCCTCTGAAGAACCCCGAGGGAATTAGAAATGGTCAATCCTAACAGAAACCGGTTCATGGAATAGTACTATTAAACATAGGTGAGAGGTATTGGCCCGGTTCCGAGCTTCCTCCTCCGCCATATACTAGCCACGCGACGTCTGGCTGAAGAACGGCTCAGGTTCCACTAGGGATCTTCCTACCCCACAGTATCAACGTCGATTTCTCTGGTTTCCTACTCTCACTCCCCTCACTGAATTCCAGGTTCAGCCCTGCAACTCAGCACTACCCTGTAGAACTGTGCCACTAATCCATCTTCCATCCAACATATCCGATCCAACCTTTGCTCCGACCTATCGACATCACTTGCAGCTCCATCTTCCTATTGCCTTCCAAGATACTTTACCCTTAGCTCCCCAATCCCCTCCCATTTACCTTTAAGCTCCGTTCTCCATCCTCACATTCCGACTGAAGGACTTCCGCCCGAAACGTCGAATGTGTTGCTTCTTGGATGCTACTTCACCTGCAGTGCTTTTCCAGCTTCAATGTTTTGACAAAGGTGAGATGTCAAATGATACCATAAAGCATTCCAATGCCAGAACATTTCTCGTTCGATTGAAGCAAATGTATTACATGTTAACCAATGCCGTGATGTACACAGCATTTGATACCACTGGGGCCACCAAATGTGGGGAATGCCAAAATCTCACTCGACACCAGAAGGATGACGCTGTCACAAGGGTCAATGCTATGCCGTTCCTAGTGATTTTTTATTGAACGTACAGGGTATGAATGAGAACGGGCAGAGGGTGAGACAAATCATGAAATCATTAACTATTTAAAGTGAGGAAACTCTCAAAAACCAGGCAGGGCTAGTTCAGAAAGTTATGGAGATACAGTTCGAGGGGCTGTTGGCAATGGAGGCACGTGCTAAAACAATTAATCATTTGATCGACAGGGAATGAAAGGGTACTAAAGATATACATTACCCCATCATATACCTCAATTTCTGCTTCAGACCCCAACATTAATATTACTCAAGCTCGAAAGATGCACATCAAACAAGGTGAGCGAAAATTGCTCGTGGTATCTGACATGTGTCATGACAATTTCATGGATTATGAAGCGATCAGATAAAACCCTATTCTAGGTTAAAAAAATGACTGTAGATGCTGGAAAACAGATTCTGGATTAGTGGTG
>NW_025177755.1:0-2126 GCF_004010195.1 Chiloscyllium plagiosum | reverse complement strand
TGTGGTACTCCCATCATTAAGTGGCTCCATTTGACACTCAAGTCTCAACAATGCATTGGCAATCATGTTTTCAAGACCTGCACCGTGCACAAGTTTCTAATTGAATGGCTGTTACAACAGGCTCCAGCTAAACAGTTCAGCACTTTTGTCCTTAAATTTCTCCAAACAAATTATCAGATACGTTGCTGGTAATATAAGCACTGAAATATTGTAGTGTCAGCACAAAGCTCACAGTGTCTTTCTCAACTGATGAATACTTCTGCCAATGAATGTTGAACCTCCTGGAAAAATACCCAGTAAGTCATTCTCTCTTGTCATCATCTTCCTGCAAGAGCCCAGCACCAATACCCACATCACTCGCAATTAAAGCCACCTTGAATGGTTTTGCATAATCAGGTGTGGCTGATCTCAGGCCAGTTGAAAACACATATTTCATGTCAAATGCCTTCTGACAGTCCTCTGCCCACTGAAAAGTCTTGCCTTTCTTAAACAATTCAGTGAGTGGAGCAGCCACACTGCGAAAATGAAGCGCAAACATTCGATGAAATCCATTCAGTCCCACGAACTGCTCCTTTAGTCGACGGTATGGGAAATTCCCAAATTACCTAAATATTTACATCTCATGGACTGTTTATCTATGTCCAATAGCACGGCCAAGGAAGATTGGCAAATTCACTTTTCGCTATGTTTACCACCAAGCCTGCCTTCCAAATTTGGGAGAACAAGTCTGATATATGCTGTAAGTGTTCCTTCCATGAGTCACTAAAAATCAATGTCCAGCACATGTTGGATATTCTGGCAAATTATCGGTTAGTCCCCGAAATTTGTCCGGTACGTTTTTCAAACAAAATGCAAGTTGCTTGTCCCTCATTTTCAATCAAACAAAATGCAAGTTGCTTGTCCCTCATTTTCAACACAGTTTGCCAACCATGGAACTGGGTATACATCAATGTTTTTAACTACATTGACGTTACGATAATCGTTGGGTACCATTTGGCTTTAGTACCATGCCTAGGGGTGATTTCCAGTCACTGTAAGACATGTTGATTATGTCATTTTAGACCATGTGTTAAATCGCCTTCTGAACCTGTGCCAACTTTAAAGAATTATCCCTGTAAGGATGTTGCTTAAGCGTAACAGCACCTCTTATAGCTACATTATGCACAATTGGGTTAGTACTTCTAAGTTAATATCTGAATATATCCCCATGTGATAGTAATAACTCTTTCTGGTCATTTCAATTTTTCTCAGGGAGGTAACTTAATAATTTATCCCAGTTTTAGACAATTACCACATTGTCCACTTTAATTTGAGGAATGTCCGATTCAGAATCCTCTGAACTTGTTTCTTCCTTCTGTGCCATAATCATTAACACCTTGTCCTCTTACAATCTGTTCCTGTTAAAGTACATTTTGAGCCTATTCACATGACATACACTGATATTTATTTTTGATTGGAGTTCTTATCAAATAGTTACCCTCACTCAATATCCTTTGTATTTGATAAGGTCCACTCAACCTTGCTTTTCAAGTTTCACCTATCCCTGGAAGTAACAGTAATAACTTATCTCCATTAGTAAAATTGCAAATTTTTGATTTCCTGTCTGCTTCCTGTGTTATTGCATGCTGCAACACTTTTAAATGCTGTCTAGCCAACTCCCCAGCGCTATTTATCACTCTCTAAAATTTCAGACCTAGTCCAACTGTGTGGCGTTTGAATTTTGATTTACGATTTTCTGTTTAATCAATTTTAACGTCCTCTCACTTAATGCCCAGAAACTACTTCGAATGGAGTGAATTTGCTCTGGGTTTGCTCTTTATTATCGCTTGTATTTTTCCGATTACCTGACATGTATGACATGCCTGGCAACATTCAACTACATTCTGTTGCAATCCAGACCAGTAAAAATGTCTCTGTATTTCAGCCTATGTTTTTTCTCCTTCCTGAGTGACCTCTAGGTGGTAGCTCATGTCCCATTCGCATCACCTTCTTTCTGTCTCCTATTTGAAATAAGATTTGATGAACTTCTGCCCATTTCTCATCTCCTTGAATATGTGATATTCTCCATTTCCTTATTTGGACATCATTTTAGAGTAATAACACTCAGGGATACATTCAAAATTTCT
>NW_025177754.1:0-2126 GCF_004010195.1 Chiloscyllium plagiosum | reverse complement strand
TCCCTGTCACTGACTGAATCTCTATCCCTGTCAATGACAAAGATTCAATTTCCGTCACTGATTGAGATTCAATGGCTGTCACTGATTGAGATTCAATCCCTGTCACTGACTGAGATACAATTCCTGTCAATAACTGAGATTCAAACGTAGTCAGTGACTGAGGTTCAGTCCCTGTCACTGACAGAGATTCAAACCTGTCACTGATTGAGATTCAATTCCTGTCACTGACTGAGGGTCAATCCCTGTCACTGACTGAGATTCAATCCCTGTCACTGACTGAATCTCAATCCCTGTCACTGACTGAGATTCAATTCCTTCACTGACTGAGGGTCAATCCCTGTCACTGAATGAATCTCAATCCCTGTCACTGACTGAGATTCAATCCCTGTCACTGATTGAGATTCAATCCCTGTCTCTGACTGAGATTCAATCCCTGTCAATAACTGAGATTCGAACCCAGTCACTGACTGAGATTCAGTCCCTGTCACTGACTGAGATTCAAACACAGTCACTGACTGAGGCTCAATCACTGTCACTGACTGAGGCTCAATCACTGTTATTGATTAGGCTCAAACCCTGTCACTGACTGAGATTCAAACCTGTCACTGAATGAGTTTCAATCCCAGTCACAGACTGAGATTCAATCCCTCTCACGAACTGAGGTTCAATCCCTGTCACAAACTGAGGTTCAATGCTTGTCACTGATTGAGAATCAATTCCTTTCAGTGACTGAGGGTCAATCCCTGTCACTGAATGAATCTCAATCCCTGTCACTAACTGAGATTCAAACCCAGTCACTGACTGAGATTCAGTCCCTGTCAGTGAATGAGAATCAAACCCTGTCACTGACTGAGGCTCAATCCCTGTTATTGATTATGCTCAAACCCTGTCACTGACTGAGATTCAAACCTGTCACTGACTGAGTTACAATCCCTGTCACAGGCTGAGATTCAATCCCTCTCACTAACTGAGTTTCAATCCCTGTCACAAACTGAGGTTCAATCTTGTCACTGACTGCGGCTCACTCCCTGTCACTGACTGAAATTCAATTCCTGTCACTGACTGAGATTCAATTCCTGTCACTGACTGATATTCAATTCCTGTCACAGACTGAGGTTCAATCCCTGTCACTGACTGAGTTTGAATCCCTATCACTGAATGAGATTCAACCCCTGTTACTGATTGAGGGTCAATCCCTGTCACTGACTTAGATTCTATTCCTGTCACTGACTGCGGTTCAATCTCTGTCACTGACTGAGGTTCAATCCCTGTCACAGACTGAGGTTCAATCCTTGTCACTGACTGAGGCTCACTCCCTGTCACTGACTGAGATTCAATTCCTGTCACTGACTGAGATTCAATTCCAGTCACTGACTGAGATTCACTCCCTGTCACTGAATGAGATTCAATCCCTGTCACTGACTGAGATACAATATTTGTCACTGACTGAGGTTCAATCTCTGTCACGGACTAATTTTCAATTCCTGTCACTGATTGAGATTCAATCCCTGTCACTGACTGAGATTCAATCACTGTACTGGTTGTGTCTCAATCCCTGTCACTGATTGAGGCTCAATCCCTGTCACTGACTGAGGTTCAATCCCTGTCACAGACTGAGATTCAATCCCTGTCACTGACTGAGGCTCAATCCCTGTCACTGACTGAGGTTCATTCTCTATCACTGACTATGATTCAGTCACTGTCGCTGACTGAGATTCAATCCCTGTCACTGACTGAGGCTCAATTCCTGTCACTGACTGCGGTTCAATCCCTGTCACTGACTGAGGGTCAATCCTTGTCACAGACTGTGGGTCAATCCCAGTCAATGACTGAGATTCAATCCGTGTCACTGACTGAGATTCAATCCCTGTCACTGACTGAGATTCAATCCCTGTCACTGACTGAGGCTCATTTCCTGTCTCTGACTGAGATTCAATCCCTGTCACTGACTGATATTCAATTCCTATCACTGATTGTGTTTCAATACCTGTCACAGACTGAGGTTGAATCCCTGACACTGACTGAGATTCAATTCCTTTCACTGACTGGGATTCAATCCCTGTTACTGAATGAGATTCAATCCCTGTAACTGATTGAGGGTCAATCCCTGTCACTGACTGAGATTC
>NW_025177753.1:0-2126 GCF_004010195.1 Chiloscyllium plagiosum | reverse complement strand
AGATATACACAGATACACACGCACAACCATCAAACGCCGCCATGTCTCCTGCCATGAAACAGATATAATCAGAAACAAACATATACCATCCTCCACCACTAACCTGTCTCCTGCAATTAAGCAGGTATACACAGAAACACACACACATAAACCTCCACCACCATCCTGTCTCCTGCAATTAAACAGGTATACACAGAACTACACACACACCACTACGCAAGCAAGTTGTTTTCTGCCAATGATCAGATGTACACAGAAGCACACACACAACCCTCCACTACCACCCTGTCTCCTACAATTCAATAGATATATACAGAAACACTCAACCCTCCACTACCAACCTGTCTCCTGCAATTCAATAGATATATACAGAAACGCACATGCACAACCCTCCACTACCACCCTGTCTCCTGCAATTCAACAGATATATACAGAAACACTCACACACACAACCCCCCACTACCTCCCTGTCAGCAGCCATTAAACAGATATATGCAGAAACACACACACAACCCTTCACCACCACCTTATTCCCTGCCATTAAGTAGATATACACACAAACACGCACTCTACACTTCACCACCACCATTTCTCCTGCCACGAAACAGATATACACAGAAACACACACACACAATCCTCGACCACCACCCTGTCTGCTGATATACACACAAATATACACACAAACACACACGCGTCCATCCACCACCATCCTGTTCTGCTGCCATTTAGCAGATATACACAGAAGTACACACACACAACCCTCGACCACCATCATGTCTCCTGCCCTGAAACAGATATACACAGAAACACACACATATACAGAACCCACCACCACCAACCTGTTTGCTGCCATTAATCAGATATACACATAAACAAACACACACACAATCCTGTCTGCTGATATACACACAAATATACATATATACACACAAACACACACGCGTCCATCCACCACCACCCTGTTCTGCTGCCATTTAGCAGGTATACACAGAAGTACACACACACAACCCTCGACCACCATCATGTCTCCTGCCCTGAAACAGATATACACAGAAACACACACATATACAGAACCCACCACCACCACCCTGTTTGCTGCCATTAATCAGATATACACATAAACACACACACACACACAATCCTCCACCATCACACTCTCTCCGGCGATTAAACAGATATAAACAGAAACACAAACTCATCTCGACACCATCACCCTGTCTCCTGCCATTGAACAGACATGCACAGAAACACACACAACCATCCACCACAACCCTATCCCCTGCAATTAAACAGATATACGTAGAAATGCACAAACACACAACCGTTAACCACCACATTGTGTTCTGCCATTAAACAGATATACACAGAAACGCACACACACACAAACACACACAAAACCCGCGACCAACATCTTGTTGCCTGCCATTAAGCAGATATACACAGAAACACAAGCACAACCCTCAAGCTCCACCACGTCTCCTGTCATAAAACAGATATACTCAGAAACTAACACATACCACGCTTCACCATCAGCCTGTCTCCTGCAATTAAACATATATACACAGAAACACACATACAACCATCTACGAACACCCTGTCTACTGACCTTAAAAAGAAATACACAGAAGCTTACACAACTCTCCACCACCACCCTGTCACCTGCCACTAAGCACACAGACACTTCACCATCAGCCTGTCTCCTGCAATTAAACATATATACACAGAAACACACATACAACCTTCTACGAACACCCTGTCTACTGACCATAAAAAGATATACACAGAAACTTACACAACTCTCCACCACCACCCTGTCACCTGCCACTAAGCACACAGACACAGAAACACAGACACTCTACCCTCCAACACCACCGTGTCTCCTGCCATTGAATAGAGATACGCAGAAACACACACAACCTTCAATGACCATCCTTCCTCCTGCCATTGAACAGGTATACAGAGAAACACACACACACCATCATGTCTCCTGTCATTAAGCACATATACGCAGAAACACACACAACCTCCACCACCAACAAGCCACCTGCCATTAAACAGTTATACACAGAAACACGCAAAGAGCCACCAACAAGCCACCACCACCCTGTCTCTATCCCTTAAATAGA
>NW_025177752.1:0-2125 GCF_004010195.1 Chiloscyllium plagiosum | reverse complement strand
TTGTAAATAAAGGGTGATTGGTGATGGGATGCTCGCCTCTAAAGAGTTAATTCACATACTTTTTGATCCTTTTAGTCCGAAGGATTATGTCTGTCTCCTTGTTGGAAATGTTTAATGTTATACCCCTCTCTTGATAATTGCTACTCCTAAAGCTAATGGAAGTTAAAGTCATGGCAGGTGCTAAATGAAGGGTTGGCTTAATTTCTTCCATTTTAGACTATAAACCCAACAGTAAAATTATTAGAACCCTCCTTCCCCCCTCCACAAACACCACGTTTATTTAATTGCGAGGTAGGTTGGAGCTTAGAGTCAACCCCAAGTCACCCAGAGTATAGGTTATGTGGCTTGATGGATAAAATATTGCATTAAAACAGAATCAAAATGAATTCTTAAACGCCTAAAGAAAATCAGTAACAGGTAGGTAAATCACTTTTACTTTCTGCTGGTAAATGGTCATTATCTTACACCATTTTTTAAATTCATTCAGGGGATGAGGTTGTTGCTGACTAGGGCAGCATTTATTGCCCATCTCAAATTGCCCAGAGGGCAGTTAAGAGTCAATCACATTGCTGTGGGTCTGGAGTCACATGTAGGCCAGACTGGGTAAGGATGGCTGGCACCTTCCTTCCCTGAAGGACATTAGTGATCCAGACAGGTTTTCCAACACTCAACAATGGCTTCATTAGACTTTTAATTGCAGATTTTGTGTTGAATTCAAATTCCACCATCTGCCCTGGCAGGATTTGAACCCATGTCCCCACAACATTAGCTGCGTCACTGGATTAACAGTCCAGCATTAATAACCCTAGGCCATAATCTGCAAGTGTTTCAGCAAGAAGGGGAAGTCAATGCACTGGCTCCAATTTGCATTTCTCTTGTGCCTCTGACAAAATAATTGCTAAATAATTTGAATGGGGGGAGAAACAGCAAAGAGTAAACAGCAATGGAAAGACTGGAATTTAAGGTGGTCTTTGTGGGGGGCTGGGGCTGTGAGACGGTGCAGATGTCAGTCAAAGAATGTCAAGGAGTTAGAGGAAAATAACTGAGAGAAGAGGCTTCACAGCAGACACTAACTCCCAGCAGAAAGCCTGTGCAGATAAGTTTTCAGATCTCGCTGCACTAGGATTTTTGAATTGATTTGAACTGCTGGGGTGGCACTGTGGCTCAGTGGTGAGCACTGCAGCCTCACAGCGCCAGGGACTCGGGGTTTAACCCCAGCCTCGTGTGACTGCCTGTGAGGAGTTTGCACATTCTGCCCATGTTTGCATGGGTTTCCTCCCATAATCCAAAGGTGAGGTGAATTGACCATGCTAACTTGCCATAGTTTCAGGGATATGTATGTTAGGTGCATTAGTGTTTAGTAAATATAGGGTAGGGGAATAGGTCTTGGTGGGGTACTACTTGGAGGCTCGGTGGGGGCTTGCTGGGCCGAAGGGCAGTAAGCAGCAGCTGGTTGGTGGGTGGAATAGCTACAGGAACGAACAGAGGATGAAGACTGGGAAGCCGAGTGCTTTCCTGCCAGCATTAGGGACCTGTCTCCTGCCAGCATTAGGGACCTGCCTACTGCCAGCATTAGGGACCTGCCTACTGCCAGCATTAGGGACCTGTCTCCTGCCAGCATTAGGGACCTGCCTACTGCCAGTATTAGGCACCTGCCTACTGCTAGCATTAGGGATCTGCCTGTTGCCAGCATCCAGAGATCAAGTTAAGTTCTGGAGGGAAGAGACTTGGCAAAACGCTCACAGCCTGCAGCAACTGAGGTTTACGGGGTAGGTCCAGAAGATGCAATCCCTCTTCCCAGCCCAACTAGTGTGAGGTTTGTTTTAACATTTAACACTGGTGATCGTACTGCCTCCTCAGCAAATCTACCCATCTGGACAGTGAGACAGACCATCCACTGAGATGAATCCAACTTCCATTTATGAATGGCAGTCCCTCAAATAACAGCACAAGCTTCACATGCCACAAGAACCAATAACTGATTCATGGGAAATGACAGAAATCAAGCCACTCGATTTTAACTGCTCCATCAGTTGGAGAGAACAACACCGATGTAAGACTTGAGTTCTCGAGTACTGTTTCTTCTCCATTCCCTTAAAGAGTGGAGTTGGTGATCTGCAAAATC
>NW_025177751.1:0-2125 GCF_004010195.1 Chiloscyllium plagiosum | reverse complement strand
GATGATCCTGCCATCTAAACAGGGATTCTCAGTTTGATCAGCTGGAATGGACCCAGCTCTTTTAACTGGGAATCTCAGTGTGAAATTCTGGGATGGTTTAGTTCTGTACACTGAGATTTTCAGTGTGAACAGCTCAGATAGTATACCTTTCCAAACTGGGAATCTCTGCGTGAACAGCCGGGGCATTCCAGTTCTTTAAACGTGCAATCTCAGTGTGAACAGCTACGATGGCACAGAACTCTAAACTGGGATCCCCGTGTGAACAACGGCAATTGTCTCACTCCCTAAACTGGGAATCTCAGAATGAACAGCCGAGGTGGTTCAGCTCTCTAAACAGGGAATCTAGATGAGAACAGTCAGGATTTTCGAGTTCGCTGAACGAGCATCGCGGTGAGAACAGATGGGATGAGCCAGCTGTTTAAACTGGGAAATTAAGTGTGGATAACAGGGATGGTCCATCTCTCCAAACGTGGAGTCCTGTTGTGAACAGCTAGGATGGTTTACTCTCTAAATTGGGAGCCTCACTGTTAATATTCGGGACGGTCAGGAACACTAAACTGAGAAAATCAATGTGAATCACCTGGATGGTAGCTCTGTAAATGGGAATCTCAGTGTGATCAGCCGGAGTGTTCCAGCTCTCTCATCTGGAAATTTTAATGTGACCAGACAAGATGTTCCATCCCTCTAAACTCGGAATCACAGTGTGAATGTAGTGATTGTCCAGCTCTCTAACCTGGGATTCTCAGTGTGAACAGCCCCGAAGCGACTGGCTGTCTATCCTGGGATTCTCAGTGTGAATTGCTGGGATGGTCTGGCTCTCTAAACTGGGAATTTCGGTGTGAACAGCTGGGTTTATCATCCTGCTTTCCAACCTGGCAACTTCTGTGTGAACATCCGGGATGGTTCTGCTCTGTTATCTGGGAATCTATGTGTGAACAGCTGGGATGGTCCGGCTATCGAAACTGAAACCCAACGTGTACATTTGGGATCGTCCGGCTCTCGACCCTGGGAACCTTAGTGTAAAGAGCAGGATGGTCCATTTGAGTAAACTGGGAATCTCATTATGAACGGGCGGATAGTCCAGCTCTCTAAAAAGGGATCACTGTGTGAACAGCTGAGATTTTTCGGCCCTCTAAACTGAGAATCTCAATGTGAACAGTTAGGATCGTCCAGCTCCCGAAACTGGGAATCTAGTTTTAAGAGCTGGGATGGCACAGCACTCAGAACCGTGAATCCCAGCGTGAACAATCGGAATGGTCCAGCTCCCTAAATTGGGAATCTCAGAGTGAGCTGTCAAGATGGTTCAGCGCCCCCAGTGGAAACCACGTGAGAACAGCCAATATGTTCCAGTTCGAGACACTGGGAATCTCAGCATGAAAAGCTTGGAGAGCCCAGCTCTCGAAACGTGGAATGCCAGTGCAAACAGTTGGGATGATCCACTTCTCCGAACTGGGAGTCTTGCTGTGAACAGATAGGATGGCCTGGTCCCTAAACTAGGAATCTCAACGTGAAGAACCAGATGGTCCAGTTCGCTAAACTGAAACTCTCAGTGTGAACCGTCGTGGTAGGCATGATCTCGAAACGTGGAATCTCAGTTTGAATAGCCAGGATGGTCCATCTCTCTAAAATGGGAATTGCATTGTGAACAGCCGGGATGGTCCAGCTCTCAGCACTGGGAATCTCAGTGTGAACTGCCGGGATGGTCCGGATCTGTAAAATGGGAATCTCAAAATGAACAAACATTGTGGTCCATCTCTTTAAACTGGGAATCTCAGAATCAGCCTGGCTTTTCCAGCTCTCTATATTGGCAATTTCAGTTTGAAAACACGGGATGGTCGAGCTCTGTGAACAGGTAATCTTTGAGTTAAAGTCGGGATGGTCCATCTCGCTAAACTGGGAAACTCATTTGGAAGAGCTAGAATTGTCCTGCTCATTAAATTGGGATTCTCAGTATGATCAGCTAGGAAAGTCCGGCCCTCTCTACTGGGAATCCCAATATGAACAGATGGGATAGTCCAGCGCTCTAACCTGGGAATCTCAGTGTGAACAGCCAAGAAGGTTCACTTCACTCAACAGGGACACTCGATGAGAACAGCCGGGGTGGTCGAGATCCCTGAACGGGAGA
>NW_025177750.1:0-2125 GCF_004010195.1 Chiloscyllium plagiosum | reverse complement strand
GGAGTCACATATGCTCCAGACCAGGTAAAAATGGCAGATTTGCTTTCCTCAAGGTCAGGTGAAAGTGCAGACTGCGGATGCTGGAGGTCAGAGTAGAGGGTGTGGTGTTGGAACAGCACAGCAGGTCAGGCAGCATCCAAGGAGCAAGAGAGTCAACTTTTCAGGCATAAGCCCTTTGAATACCATTTCTGAAACCTTTCCTGATGAAGGGCTTATGCCCGAAATGTCAACTCTCCTGCTCCTCGGATGCTGTCTGATCTGCTGTGTTTTTCCAGCACCACACTTTTTGACTCTTTCCTTGAGGACATGAAGGAATCAGGTGAGTTTTTACAAGAATTGGTTGCCATTAGACTAGCTAATAATTCCAGATTTTCAAGAAATCCATATTTAATCAGCTGTCATGTCAGAATTCAAATGCAGGTACTCAGTACAATAGCCTGGGGCTGCGGTTTATTTGACCACTACACCACCTTTACTTTCCATTAGAAAGCAAGTTCATTATGCCCTTTAGTAGCTGATCCATTATGTTTGATTGAGCCCAGTCTCTTTCCCTTCCATACTCTGATCAAGGTGCAGTGATAGAATATATCTATACACACGCCAAGGTGGGGATGCTGTGGGCAGAGGGCGTAGCCACAGTTTGCTCAGTTGACAGTGTTTGAGGACTCATTACCAGCACAGTGGGGTTGTAAGCTGGTTGCCAAGAAAGACTGCAGTTGCTTTGGAATCCATGGCAGACTCCAAACTAAAAAAAACAATTTGTGGATCTTTGTGTTGTGCTGTTTGTTAGTCATTCTTTCATTGAGTGATTCATTGGAACCACAAACAAAAGAAGATATTCAACCAAAACACTAATTTTTACTACAAAAAGCAATTAGTTTTAATAATTGGAGATGAAACATGACAGTGGATTAATTGCACTTCTGATTCAATGTTAAACTCAAAACCAGTCACTTTATACTCAGAAATAAAAACAGAAATTGCTGGACAAACTCAGCAGGTCTAGCAGCATCTGTGCAGAGAGAAACAGAGTTAATGTTTGAGTCTGATATGAGTTTTGATGTTAGCTCTGTTTTTCTCTCCACAGATGCTGCTAAACCTGCTGAATTTCTTCAGAACTTGCTGCTTACATGTCAGATTTCCAGCATCCACAGTATTTTGCTATAATTTTACAATTAGATCCACAGCTTTGCAATTTTTTCACTCCAGATTATTATCTAATTCTTGAGACTTTGATTAAATCTGCCTCCACCACACTCTCAGGCAGTGTATTCCAACTTACAACCACTCGCTATGTAAAATAGAGAGACCGCGTTTCAGTTGCAACATTTTTGCCAAAAGCCTTAATTCAGTATTCCTTGGTCCACAATCCCTCTGCCAATGGGATCAGTTTCTCCCAATCTACTCTGTCCAGGCCCCTCACAATTTTGATCCCTGTATTGAATTTCTTCTTAATTTTCTCATAATTTTACCTTTGAATCTCGAACCAGATGCTCCAGTTTCCTCCCATAGTCCAAAGATGTGCAGCTTAGGTGGATTGGCCATGCTAAATTGCCTATACTGTCCAAGGGTGTGCAGGCTAAGTGGATTAATCATGGGAAATGTGGGGATAGGATAGGATGCTCTTTGGAGGCTTGATGTAGACCAAACGGGCTGAATGGCCTCTTTCTACACTGTAGGGATTCTGTGACTCAACTGCACCTGAACTATCTCTTCTTTGAAAGCAACCATTACAGTTTTGTCTGTCAATCTTTGATTCCAATATACCTGGACCAATTCACCTACACAAAGAAATTGACCCTCCCCAGTCAATTATATTTACCACGTTTGCTTCTTGTCTTTTTCAATAATCAGCCCAAAACTTATGATACAATGATGACCATTCCCTAAGTTCCTTGACACTTGCCCAACTTCATTTTCCACAACTAAATCCAACAATGTCTCTTCCCTGTTGGGCATGAAAAATAAAGATCTAGAAAATTAACCTGACCATACTTCAGGAATCCTTCCCCTCAATACTCTCCACATTATTACTTAGAAGAACATAGAAGAAGAATACAGCGCAGTACAGGCCCTTTGGCCCTCGATGTTGCGCCGATCCATGCCCACCTAACCTATACTAACC
>NW_025177749.1:0-2125 GCF_004010195.1 Chiloscyllium plagiosum | reverse complement strand
GTAGGGCGTTGAGTAGTGATATGGGAACAAAGAGACCGAGGGCTTCACGTCTTTGAAGTTTGTGTTACATGTAGACAAGGTGGTTAAGAAGGTGCTTAGCACACTTACCGTCATTGTTCAGACCTTTGAGTACAGGAGTTGGGACGTTATGTTGAGGATGTACAGGACGTTGGGGAGGCCTCTTCTGGAATACTCTGTCCAGTTCTGGTTTTGCTGTTATAGGAAGGATATTATTAAATTGGAGCAGGTTCAGAAGAGATTTACCAGCATGTTGCCATGAATGGAGGGATTGTGTTCTAAGGAGAGGCTGGATAGGCTGGGAATTTTTTTCACTGGCGTGCACAAGGTTGAGGGGTGACCTTATTGGAGGTTTACAAAATCAAAGAGTGTAGATAAGGTGAATAGCCGGGGGAGAGGGGGATTCAAAACTCGGGTGCATTCATTTTGAGAAGAAATTAGAAAGATTTAAGAAAAGACATTAGGGTTTTAAAAAAAATTTATACGTGTGAAATGAACTTCCAGAGGAAGTGGTAGCTGTGAATACAATTACAATATTTAACAGACATTCAGATAAGTACATAAATAGGAAATATTTGGATAGATGTGGACCAAGCGGAGGCACGTACACTTAGTTCAGTTTGGAATTATGGTTGGCATGGACTGGTTGGACCACAGGGCCTGTTTCCTTGCTGTATAACATTATGACTCTAATCCTCACTAACTCTAAATTCCTCCATCCTCAACTCTCCCGATCACTGTCGCCTCATCCAGCCTCACAACTCTTCCTTATTTATATAATTCATCACCAGCCACAGAATGCTCCCTATCTCATGTCCTCCAGTTTCTCAAATCTCTGCGATATGTGCCTTTCTTTAGTTCCAGCCTTGAGGATGCCCTCATTCACTCCAATTGGTTGGAAGACAAACTGGTACGACCTGGTCCTCCAGTACTGCCCTCTGCCCCCTATTGACCTGCGCTGACATCAATCATCGGGGCCCATTGTGAGGTGAGTGGTGGGATCCTCCCTCTCTCTGCCCTGGGATGAGCTTCAACATTCACAGTCAATGGGGCAGTATCACGAGCACAGGGGCTGGGGCTATTCAGCCCATTTGGGCTGTACCCTCTCCCTCTGGAGATGCTGCAAAACTGTCCCAATTCCCTTCCCATTTGCCCATAGCCCCCCAAATCTTCCCTTAAAAAGTAAAATTCCAAATCTGTTTATGAATAACTGCTGAGTCTGTGTCCAGCTGTCATTCAGACTGTTCCAGATACTCAGAACTTACTGAATACAATAATGTTCACATATTCACATTATTTGCCAATTACTTGAAAATAGTTACTAAAATTGTGACATTGTTAACAATTCCTGTCTCTCTGCAGATTAGATATCCTAGAAACAAATTTGCACCTGGTCAAAATCACTGCTTAACCTTCTCAGCTCCAAGGACAATTATCTGTGCTTCTGCTAGCTCTCCACAAAAGAGGAACACATCTTATTTTCATTTATTAGTGTCAGAGATGTACAGCACAGAAACAGACCTTTGGTCCAATTTGTCCATGCCAACTAGGAATCCTCAACAAATGGAGCCCCATTTGCCAGCTATTGGTCCATATAATTGGAAACTCTTCCTATTCATGTACCCAACTGGATGCCTTTCAAAATGTTGTAATTGTATCAGCCTCCACTACTTCACCTGGCAGCTCATTCCACACATACACCACACACAGCTTGAAAACTTTGCCCCTTAGATCCGTTTTTAATCTTTGCCCTCTCAACTTAAGCCCATGTGATCTTATTTTGAACCCACCTAACTGGGGGAAAAGACCCTGGCTGTTCACCTTATCCATGCCCTTCATGATTTTATAAATCTCCATGAAGTCACCTCTCAGTCTTTGACTCTCCAGGGAAATTAACCCTGGCCTATTCAGCCTCTCCCTGTAGCCCAAATCCTCCAACCCTAGCAAAGTCTTTGTAAATCTTGTCTGAACTCTTTCAAGATTCACAACATCCTTTCCAAAACAGGGAATTTCGAACTTCTAACATAATTCCTGAAATGGCTTAATCAATATCCTGTCCAACCACAATTTGACATCCCAGCTTCTGTACTCAATGCTTTGACCAATA
>NW_025177748.1:0-2125 GCF_004010195.1 Chiloscyllium plagiosum | reverse complement strand
TAAATATAATCCTGCCACTGCCCACCATGTCATACTGAGCTTCATGGAATCCTTCCACTGCCCACCATGTCATATTGAGCTAAATGGAATCCTGCCACTGCCCGCCATGTCATACTGAGCTACATGGAATCCTGTCACTGTCCGTCATGTCATACTGAGCTAAATTAAGTCCACTCTTACCACGGGATATCGTTGCTCCCAAAATCCTTTTTGGGTTGAGAGTCCTACTGGGTTTGGTTTGATTTGGTTTGATTTGATTTGTTAATATTGTCACTTGTACCTAGATATGGTGTTTTGCATCCAGTATCGGCGGATATTACCATACAAAGTGCATTAGGGCAATAGAACAGAGCGAGGAATACAATGTTATGGCTGCAGAGAACATAATTAGTGTTGCAAGGTGACTGAGTGTTAATGGATGAACACGTGGAAGCCTCAACAGCAGAAGCACATTCTTGAGCGTGAGTTTACGTAAGAGTTAAACAGCAGGTTACAGTTGATGGAGACCTAACTGTTATAAGAAAATAACACTGTATCACTGTGTCTGATAGAGACTAGTCTAAGATCACTGAGTTTAACAGCAGGCTGAATAACTGTTTCCAGAGACTGACAACGATATATCAGTGGGTGCAGCCTTATCCATGTCTTTGACCTTCCAGGGAAACTGCCTTATCCACCAATTAACAAGCTACAGTTTATGGCATATTTGCAGATAGTCAAATACTATGGTTATATTTTAAATATTGTTGCAGAGACTGTGAGGAGGGCCTGGATGTTAAGCTTCTTCCAATTCTAGTCTGTTCTGCCCAGCAGCTCCACTTGGTATCATCAGAATGACAGTGCTAAATGGGGAGTGATGTGAAGGAAGTGTGTAAGATTCTGAATGGTTTTGACAAGGTGGATGTGCAAAGGATGTGTTCTATTGGGTCTGGATCTAGAGCTAGGGGGCACTGTTTTAAAATCTTTTAGGGCAGAGGAAAGGTTCAAAGAGTTTCTCTTCGAGGTTTGCGTGATTTTGGAACTTGCTGAGACGGGCAGGTGTGACAATTAAATATTTCTGAGGTGGAGCTAGAGAAATTCTTGTTAGGTGATGGAATAGAAGGTTATCAGGGATAGAAAGGCATGTGGAATTTAGAACTTAAACACATTAGTCACGATCTTATTGTGTACCAGGGCACTCTAATCTAGACTCACATCAACTCCAGCCTCCTATCGATTGCCTTAACCTACTACAATTCGCCTACCTTCATAATTGGTCCATGGCAAACACCATCTCCCTGGCCCTACACTCATCCCAGGAATATTTGGATAACAAGGCCACCTACTTCACACTCCTATTATTGACTTTGCCTTCACCTTCAACACCATAATTCCAGCCAACTCATCTCTAAACCCCAAAACCGAGGACTCTGCAACTGGATCCCTGACATCCTGAACCTGCAGACTGCAATCAGTAAGGATAGGCGAGAACACCTCTTCCACAGTAATTCTCAACACCAGTGCCCCACAAAGCAGTGTGCTCACCCCCTTACTAAGCTTATACAGTCACGACTGTGTGGCCAAATTCAGTACCCTTCCACCGACACCCTCCTTCGACTGACCGAACTGGTCCTCACCTGACCTGCTGTGCTGTTCCAGCAATAAAGTTTCAACTTTGATCTCCAGCATCTGCAGACCTCACTTTCTCCTGGCCAAATTCAACTCTAACTCCATTTCCAAATTTGCTGATGTCGCCACCATAGTTGTTAAGATCTCAAACAATGATGAGACGCAGTGCAGGAAAGAGACAGTCTGCTTAATAGTATGGTATAAAGACAACAAATCTCTCCCTCAATGTGAGCAAAATGAATGAGCTGGTCATCTAGTTCAGAGAAGCAGATTGGAGGACACCCCCCTGTCTGCATCAATGATGCTGAGGTAGAGATGGTCAAGAGATTAGATTCCCTACAGTGTGGAAACAGGCCCTTCTGCCCAACAGGTCCACACCGACCCTCCGAGGAGTAATCCACCCCCTCCCATTTCCCTCTGACTAATGCACCTAACGCTATGGGCAATTTAGCATGGCCAGTTCACCTAACCAGCACATTTTTCGACCGGAGCACCCGGAGGAAACCCACGCAGACGC
>NW_025177747.1:0-2125 GCF_004010195.1 Chiloscyllium plagiosum | reverse complement strand
AGTTATCCATAAATTTTCCCATAAATTTCATTGACTGTGATTAACGGATATATTTGTCACGGATATATTACTGGTAACATTAACGTTGAAATTTTGTAACGTTAAAATTAAGCTCAAAGTCTCTGTTTATACATTGCAATGTTTGTACTGATGAATGCGCAAATTTATGAAGAAATATCCAAGGGGTCTTTCTATCTTCTCATCGTATTCCTGTTAGAACATACCACCAACACGAACATTATTTCACTTGATGGCCACCTTAATGACTTTGCATAATTAGGTGTGGTAACATTGGGGCATGAGTTACCATAACTTACAGGCTGTCAAACGCCTTCCGACAGTCCGCTGCCAACTGAATCTCCTTGTCTTTCTTTAGTAGTTCAGTTACTGGAGCAGGGACATTACTAAACTTTGTTTGGAATTGCCAAACAATCCACTCAATTCCAACTATCGCAGCACTGCTCATTTGTCGATGGCATTGGAAAATCCATTATTACCACCAGCCCTCTCTCTCTCTCTCTCTCTCTCTCTCTCTCTCCCCCTCTTTCTCTCTTCGGCACTGCCCTCACCATGTGCTTCCTTTGTCTGCTCTTCTCCCTTTTAAAATGCTGTTGTTTTGACTGTTTTCCCCAAAGTTCCAAAACAATAGCATATAAAACAGTAATTGCTGCTCCTGGAATTCGAGGAAATCACCTCCAACACCTAAAATACCTAAATAAAAGAGCAGCTCTTACAGCCAGAAATTTTTCCCATCCTCCATCTTGGATTCGACTTACAAGGATGTTGCCAGGGTTGGAGGACATGAGCTACAGGGAGAGGCTGAACAGGCTGGGACTGTTTTCACTGGAGCGTAGGAGTCTGAGGGGTGACCTAATTGAGGTTTACAAAATTGTGAGGGTCATGGATAGGACAAGTAGACAAAACCTTTTCCCTGGGGTCGGGGAGTCCAGAACTAGAGGGCATAGGTTTAGGGTGAGAGGGGAAAGATATAAAACAGACCTAAAGGGCAACTTTTTGACGCAAAGGGTGGTACGTGTATGGAATGAGTTGCCAGAGGATGTGGTGTACGCTGGCTCAATTGCAACATTTGAGAGGCATTTTTCAATTACTCGACTAAAGCTGCCTTTCTGTCACAATCAGACAGTGATTTTCAGACACGCACCAGTACCCATGTGTAATCGTACTTCATCTTGTCACTTTTGTTTATTTGCTTAAAGACTCTGCCTAATTGTTCTCGATACTTTTTCATTCATTGGAGCATTTTCTTCTGTCTAGACCCTTCATGACTTGGAAAGCTTTAATCACACCAGCTGTCAGCTTTCTGTTCTCCAAACAGAACTTTCCTAACTTTTCAGTCTCCCTTCATTGCTGACAGTCATCACTCAGGGCACCATTCACCTCAACCTGTTCAGTGCTGTCTCCAATCACTTCACTTCTCCTCTTCCTGTGACGCCTGAAACTATACAATAATCCAGATGGAGTATGCACATGTTTTTAGATTTAAATTAAATTCCCCACAGTATGCAAACAGGTCCCTTGGGCCAATAAATCCACTCCAAGCCTCTGAAGAGCAACTCACCCGGACCTATTCCCTGACCGATATTTACCCCTGACTAATACACCTCACACTTTGGGCAATAGAGCATGCAAAAATCACCTGTCCTGCACATCTTTGGATTGTGGGAGAGCAACTCACCCGGACCTATTCCCTGACCGATATTTACCCCTGACTAATAGACCTCACACTTTGGGCAATATAGCATGCAAAAATCACCTGTCCTGCACATCTTTGGATTGTGGGAGGAAATCGGATCACCCAGAGAAAACTCACGCAGACGCAGGGAGAATGTGCAGACACCACACAGTCAGTCACCTGAAGCAGGAATCAAACGCAGATCAAAATTGCTGGGAGGCTTCAAGGCTCACCGGTGAACCAACGGGATTTATCGTTGGATTGCTAAACATCCTGAAACACATGTTTTCTCTTTCAACACTTGTGTTGTTGCACCGCGCTCGCTGCAGTGACATCTCTAGTACCCAAACTCAACCAGACTTCAGGCACATTAACACAAATGCACACAGTACTTTTTCGGAAAGCTAATTGGCTGATTTGGCAAATCACAAG
>NW_025177746.1:0-2125 GCF_004010195.1 Chiloscyllium plagiosum | reverse complement strand
GCCTCGTGTGGAACATGACGGCAGTGACCAGCAGCCTGGAGCAGAGCATGACGCAGTGACCAGCAACTCGTGTGGAGCATGACACAGTTACCAGCAGCCAAGTGTGGAACATGATGGCAGTGACCAGCAGCCTCATGTGGAGCATGACGCAGTGACCAGAATCCTCGTGTGGAACATGATGGCAGTATCCAGCAGCCTAGTGTGGAACATGACGCAGTGACCAGAAGCCTCGTATGGAATATGACGAAGTGACCAGCAGCCTAGTGTGGAGCATGACGCAGTACCAGCAGCCTCGTTTGGAACATGATGGCAGTGACCAGCAGCCTGGAGCGGAGCATGACAGCAGTGACCAGCAGCCTAGTGTGGAATATGACAGCGGTGACCAGCAGCCTAGTGTGGAGCATGATGGCAGTGACCAGCAGCCTAGTGTGGGTCATGGTGGCAGTCACCAGCAACCTGGTGCAGTATATGATGGCAGTGACCAGCAGACTCGTGTGGAAGTTGATGCAGTGACCAGCAGCCTTGTGTGGAACATGATGCAGTAACCAGCAGCCTGGTGCAGAATATGATGGCAGTGACCAGCAGCCTAGTGGGAACATGATGGCAGTGACCAGCAGCCTAATGTGGAATAGGACAGTGGTGACCAGCAGACTAGTGTGGGACATGGCGGCAGTCACCAGCAACCTGGTGCAGTATATGATGGCAGTGACCAGCAGACTCGTGTGGAAGTTGATGCAGTGACCAGCAGCCTTGTGTGGAACATGATGCAGTAACCAGCAGCCTGGTGCAGAATATGATGGCAGTGACCAGCAGCCTAGTGGGAACATGATGGCAGTGACCAGCAGCCTAATGTGGAGCATGACGACAGTGACCAGCAGCATAGTGAGGAGCATGACGCAGTGACCAGCAGCCTCGTGTGGAGCATGACGGTAGTGACCAGCAGCCTAGTGTGGAACATGATGCAGTGACCAGCAGCCTCATGTGGAACATGATGACAGGGACCAGCACACTAGTGTGGAGCATGACAGCAGTGACCAGAAGCCTCGTATGGAACATGACGGCAGTGACCAGCAGCCTAGTGTGGAACATGGCGCAGTGATCAACAGCCTGATGTGGAATATGACGAAGTGACCAGCAGCCTAGTGTGGAGCATGACGCAGTACCAGCACCCTAGTGTGGAACATGATGACAGGGACCAGCACACTAGTGTGGAGCATGACAGCGGTGACCAGCAGCCTAGAATGAAGCATGACGGCAGTGACCAGCAGCCTAATGTGGAGCATGACGCAGTGACCAGCAGCCTCATGTGGAGCATGATGGCAGTGGCCAGCAGCCTCGTGTGAAACATGACGCAGTGACCAGCAGCCTAGAGTGGAACATGATGGCAGTAACCAGCAGCCTTGTGTGGAACATGATGCAGTGACCAGCAGACTAGTGTGGAACATGATGGCAGTGACCAGCAGCCTAGTGTGGAGCATGGCATAGTGACCAGCAGCCTCGTGTGGAACATGACGGCAGTGACCAGCAGCCTAGAATGGAGCATGACGGTAGTGACCAGCAGCCTAGTGTGGAGCATGGCACAGTGACCAGCAGCCTCGTATGGAACATGATGGCAGGGACCAGCACACTAGTGTGTAGCATGACAGCAGTGACCACCTGCCTAATGTGGAATAGGACAGCGGTGACCAGCAGCCTAGTGTGGAACATGGTGGCTGTCACCAGCAGCCTAGAGTGCAGCATGACACAGTGACCAGCAGCCTCGTGCGGTATATGATGCAGTGACCAGCAGCCTGCAGTGACCAGCAGCCTCGTGTGGAACATGATGCAGTAACCAGCAGCCTGGTGCAGAATATGATGTCAGTGACCAGCAGTCTAGTGTGGTACATGATGTAGTGACCAGCAGCCTAGTGTGAAACATGATGGCAGTGACCAGCAGCCTGGTGCAGAATATGATGGCAGTGACCAGCAGACTATGGTGGAACATGATGCAGTGACCAGCAGCTGATTGGACCATGACAGCAGTAACCAGCAGCCTAGAATGGAGCATGATGGCAGTGACCAGCAGCCTAGTGTGGAGCATGGCGCAGTGAAGAGCAGCCTCGTGTGGAACATGATGGCAGTGACC
>NW_025177745.1:0-2125 GCF_004010195.1 Chiloscyllium plagiosum | reverse complement strand
AACCGGTCTGGTTGGGTTAGTCTTCGGAAGGTCAGTGCACACTGGTTGGGACGAAGGGCCTGTTTTCACACTGTATGTAATCTAATCTATTCGAATCTCTCTCCATTGCTGCACTGTTACAGTTATCAAATTGCTTATCACGCTTTTGCTACCCGATTCAGTGTAAGTTCTTCCAATGAAACGTTGCAATGTTTGAACCCAATGCATTCAGTTGTTATTACAAATTAATTTCGCATACAGCTGAGCCCCTCCCTCTCACTGGGATTTCTCTGAGGCAGAACTACACTCTGCACAGTATTGCTCGCAATTCTGACCCCAAGGTAAGCGTCTGATCAGACATCTACACAATCACAAACAGGAATTACAATCTCTTAAATGTTGCTTATCTCCTCCTCACCCCAGCTCCGTTGCTACGGAAGCCCCCTACCCGTGTCTGTGTTGCCGTAAATCTGATGAATCCGAAACAGAACCACTGAATCCGAGAATAATGTAGAATCTGGTTCTGGACACCCCCATGTTTGGAAACATCTTCTGAGTATTTACCCTGTCAAACCCCTTAAGAATCGCATATGTTTCATTCCGATCACCTCTCATTCGCCCAAAATCCAGGGAGAAGATTCCCAATTTCAACAGCCATTGCTTAAATGATAATCCCTACAAAGCAGGAATTATACCAGTCAATGTTCTCTGAAATGCTTCAAATAAAGTGATACATTTCATTAAATAAATGGACCAAAACGCCTTACATTACTCCAGATGCGGTCTCATACGCACTTCGAACAGTTGCCCTAAGTATATACTCCCCAAACACTGATACTGCAAACTCCTTGAAATAAGGAACAACATTCTTATTCCCCTTTTTGATGACCTGTTGTAACTGTGTTTTCTGCACAATTACCTGTAGCTTTCTACAGTTTACACCATCTAAATAGTACGCTGTTCTTTTATTATCTCCTCCAAAATGAGCAACTTCACAATTATATTCCATTTTCGAATTTGTTGCTCACTTCTCCTGTGAATATCTGTCTGTATTATAATCCTCTTGGAACATTAATACTATGCTTTTCTCTGAGGTTACACACTTCATTCATTTAAACATTTCCTGGGAGGTCTGGGCAGTGAGCAGCATTCCCAGTTGTTATCCTTTTCGGGATACTATATGGAATGACTGTGAGGGCATTGCTGACCATTCTTCAGAATGGCGATAACCTGCCCATCAAGCTGCATTCGCCTTTCACACCCAATGTCTTATTCGTGCGGTGCAGCAACAGCTCGGAAGGAAAGAAACGAAGCAAATCCACATCACTGCATCTCAGCAACCCTTGGAATATTCTGTCCCATGTGTCAAAGATCTGTTCTGTTCAGTCACATGAAGTCCCAAGGTGCAAATTCATAGAAACCCATATAGATTTTCCCCTGTATTGAATGCTGATGTCCACAAGGGGATAATGTCTCCAGTCATCCTGTGGCAGGAGGAGGGGATGGTTTGAGTTTCCAATCTTAACTAACAGTGACGGTATAAACTTGTATTACAGGATATTACAGGTGGACATTCAGATGGTAATCTCAGTAATTGCAACGCCAAACTATAACAGAATTACTCACTTCATCAGGATATGGATATTTGCATCGTATGCGAGTATTGTTTTCGAGTTAGTTCTCATTTGCTGCATAAAAGTTTTTCCTTTGAATCGAACCATTCTCGAAATAGATCTCCCGAAAATCTTCAATATCTGTCCTGTAATCCTTTTATGATGAGCTGATGCGTGTTAAGTTTATCAACTTGATGTGCATCTTTTGTAAACGCCTATCTCACAGCTCCCCTCAATTTCCTTTGCTACAAGGAGAACAATTCCAGTTTCTCCAAACCTCTGATTCCCTAATGTCTGTTTGCTCTCTATAAGGTCACAACAGGATTGTGTTGGACGATTCTCCATTTGTCTCCATCAGTGCAGCTCCCAACAATATGAAAGAAAGTGAACATCCTCCAGGGCAAAGCACTGTGCCTGAATAGTGTCCTATCCACCACTTTCAGCATTTTCCCTCTCCAATCCCGAGGCACTGTGGCATCATTGTGAAAAAGGAAAAGACAGCATTGCCTTAGCAGACCTAATTAGAGAGAGAT
>NW_025177744.1:0-2125 GCF_004010195.1 Chiloscyllium plagiosum | reverse complement strand
TGATAGACGAGAGAGAGAATTATGATAAAGGGAGCTTATTCAGAATGAAAATGTGTTGCTGGAAAAGCGCAGCAGGTCAGGCAGCATCCAAGGAACAGGAGAATCGATGTTTCGGGCATAAGCCCTTCTTCAGGAATGGCAACATGTAACTAGTGGAGTACCCCAAATATCAGTACTGGGTCACATTTATTTACAATATTTATTAATGACTTGGCTGACTGAAATAAATGTACTACTGCCAAGTATATGGATAACACAAAAATTGGTTGGAAGGCAAAAAGTGAGGTGGCACAAAGAATCTACACAGCGATAAAGACAGGTTAAGTGAGTGGGCAACAACTTGGCAGATGGAATATAACTTGAGGATATGCACTTTGGCTGGAAGATTAGAGGAGCTGAGATTTACTTAAAATGGAGATAGACTACAGAAATCCACAGCACAAAGGGATTTGGAGAGCCTCTTACATGAACCATGAAAAGCATCATCCCCTTCATTCAAGCTCAGCAAATAACAAGGAGAAAGTGAGGACTGCAGATGCTGGAGATCAGAGCTGAAAATGTGTTGCTGGAAAAGCGCAGCAGGTCAGGCAGCATCCAAGGAACAGGAGAATCGACGTTTCGGGCATAAGCCCTTCTTCAGGGGAAGAAGCGTCGATTCTCCTGTTCCTTGGATGCTGCCTGACCTGCTGCGCTTTTCCAGCAACACATTTTCAGCTCAGCAAATAACAAGGCAAGTTCAGTAGGGAAATCTTGCTAAGAGTATACAAAGCACTATTCAGACTATGTCTGAAATACTGTGAATAGTTTTGGTACTCTTATCAATGAAAAGATGTACTAGCATTGGATGCAGTCCACAGAGGCCCAATAAGTTGATCTCCGATATGGAGAGGTTTCTTATGAGGAGAGACTGAGTAAAATTGGCCTGTAGTCATTGGAGTTTAGGAGAATGAGACGAGACCATATTGAAAGTTATAAAATTATTCAGGGCCTTGACATGGAACATGATGCGTTAATTTAGGACCAAAGGATATAATCTCACAATAAGAAGTTACACCTTTAAGAGAGAGATGAGGAGGAATTTATTCTCTCGGAGGGTAGTGAATCTGTGGAATTCTTTACCACCTTGGTCTGTAGACACTGGCAGAAGATAGATCCCCTTATTGATTAAAAATCTAAGGTTATGGCGAAAAGGCCAGAATGTGGGGTTGATAATCAGATCTCCTACGATCTCATTGAATTGCAAACAGACTCAGTCGGTAGGATGTTCATCTTGTGAGAGAACCAGAGGTTACTGTTTAATAATCAATGGCAACCCATTTAAAACAGAGAGGAGGCTAAATGTTTTTTTTTCCCTTGAAGTGTTGTCAGTTTTGGAGCTTTCTTCGTGAAAAGGTTATCGATGCAGAGTCCTTGAACATTTCAAGACAGAGATAAATAGATTCTTGTTGAGCAAGCAATGAAAGGTTATCAGTGGTAGGTGGGATCAGATCAAACATAACTGAATAGCAGAGCAGACTCAAGAGGCTGAAATGGCTGGCTCCTGTGCCTGTCATAGGTTCGTATGGATGTAGTACGTGGTAAGTCACTAGCCAAGAGAAGGCCTGTGTCAGGTCAGGGAGAAAGGATAGCTAAGGTTCCAGCTGCCAGGAGGGCAAGATTAAAGACAAATTCCACTGTGGAGAATGCAGATGAAGACTTCACTGTGGCAAACTGTATTGAAAATGCTGTCGAGGAGATGGGCAGGTCACCTTCAGTTGGTAGCCGGGAAATATGTTGGGCTCCATCCTGGAACAGGAGCTTCCTCCAGAGCTTGGAGCCCATCCTTTCCACCAAGGAAGTGGTGTGAATCTCCATGGCAACAATGCCAGGCCAATCCATGATGAAGCATCCACTAGCCCCTGCCTCACTCCAGGGTCAGGGCCCAGGCACAAAAGTGTAATTAGATTACTTTCAGTGTGGAAACAGGCCCTTTGAACCAACAAGTCCACACCAACCCTCCGAAGAGCAACCTACCCGGACCCATTCCTCAACATTTACTCCTTCACCTAACACTATGGGCAACTTAGCATGGCCAATTTGCCTGACCTGCACATTTTTGGACGGTGGGAGGAAACCCATGCAGACA
>NW_025177743.1:0-2125 GCF_004010195.1 Chiloscyllium plagiosum | reverse complement strand
TCCTAACCCTAACCCTAACCCTAACCCTAACCCAAACCCGAATCCTATCGGTAACCCTAACCCTGACTCGAATCCTAACCCTAACCCGAATCCAAACCTAACCCTAACCCTAACCCGAATCCTAAACCGAACCCTAACCCTGACCCGAATCCTAACCCTAACTCGAATCCTAACACTAACCCTAACCATAACCCGAATTATAACCCTAGCCCGAATCATAACACTAACCCGAACTCTAACCCTAACCCCAACCCTAATCCTAAGCCGGTTTCTCTGTGAACATTTTCTGCTCTTAAGAAAACAACAACCTGAGATTATTGGGACTGGTTTCATAAACCTAACCCTAACCCTAACCCTAACCCGAATCCTAACCCAACCCGAACCCTAACCCTAACCCTAACCCTAACCCGAATCCTAACTCTAAGCCTAACCCTAACCCGAATCCTTACCCTAACTCGAATCTTAAAACTAACCCTAACCGTTACCCGAATCCTAACCCTAACCCTAAACCTAACCCTAACCCTAACCCTAACCCGAATCCTAACTCAAACCCGAATCCAAACCCTAACACTAACCCTAACCCGAATCTTAGACCTAGGCCTAACCCTAACCCTAACCCTAATCCTAACCCTAACCCGAATCCTAACCCTAACCCAAATCCTAATCCTTACCCGAATCCTAACCCTAACCCTAACCCTAACCCGATTCTTAACCCTAAACCGAATCCTAACTGTAACCTTAACCCTGACCCGAATCCTAACCCTAACCCGAATCCTAACCCTAACCCTAACCCTAACCCGAATTATAACCCTAACCCGAATCATAACACTAACCCGAACTCTAGCCCTAACCCCAACCCTAATCCTATCCCTAACCCTAACCCTAACCCTAACCCTAACCCTAACCCTAACCACCTCGATCGGTTTCTCTGTGAACATTTTCTGCTCTTGAGAAAACAACAACCTGAGATTATTGGGACTGGTTTCATAAACCTAACCCTAACCCTAACCCTAACCCGAATCCTAACCCTAACCCGAAACCTAACCCTAACCCTAACCCTAACCCGGATCCTAACTCTAACCCGAATCCAAACCCTAACACTAACCCTAACCCGAATCCTAGACCTAGGCCTAACCCTAACCCTAACCCTAACCCTAATCCTAACCCTAATCCTAATCCTAACCCTAACCCGAATCCTAATCCTTACCCGAATCCTAACCCTAACCCTAACCCGATTCCTAACCCTAACCCGAATCCTAACCCAACCCAAACCCTAACCCTAACCCTAACCCTAACCCTAACCACCTCGATCGGTTTCTCTGTGAACATTTTCTGCTCTTAAGAAAACAACAACCTGAGATTATTGGGACTGGTTTCATAAACCTAACCCTAACCCTAACCCTAACCCGAAACCTAACCCAACCCGAATCCTAACCCTAACCTTAACCTTAACCCTAACCCGAATCCTAACCCTAACCCAAATGCTAACCCTAAACCTAACCCTAACCCGAATCCTAACCATAACCCTAACCATAACACGAATCCTAACCCTAACCCGAATCCTAACCTAACCGTAACACTAACCCGAACCCTAACCCTAACCCTATCCCTAATCCTAAGCCTAACCCTAACACTAACCCTAACCCTAAACCTACCCCTATCTCTAACCCCAACCCTAACACTAACCCTATCCTAACCCTAATCCTAACCCAAACTGGAAATCTAAACCCAACCCTAACCCTATCCAAACCCTAACCCGAATCCTAACCCTAACCCTAACCCTAACCCGAATCCTAACCCTAAGCCTAACCCTAACCCTAACCCGAATCATAACCCTAACCCTAACCCGAATCCTAACACTACCCTGAACCCTCACACTAACCCTACCCCTAACCCTAACCCTAACCCTAACCCTAACCCTGACCCAAACCCTCACCCTGACCCGAATCCTTATCCTAACCCGAATCCTAACCCTAACTCTAAACATAACGGGAATCCGTACCCTAACCCGAATCCTAACTCTAACACTAACCTTAACCCTAACTCTAACCCTATCCTAACCCTAACCCTAGCCCTAAACCTAACCCGAATCCTAACCCTAACCCTAACCCTAACCAGAATCCTA
>NW_025177742.1:0-2124 GCF_004010195.1 Chiloscyllium plagiosum | reverse complement strand
ACCGAGATTGGAGGTCCGTCTCGAGAAAGTTGGACAAGCCAAATTGAACATACTGCGTTGTTACTGGTAGGCACTTTATCAGAGAAGGCGCAAGAAATTTCAGTATTTGTAACCCCAATTGGTCTATATCAATTCAAAATAATGTCCTCTGGAATGAAGTATGCATCCGCCACATTCTAAAGACTCATGAAGAGAGTTGTGGCTGGCTTAACAAACTATGTCGTCCATTGCGACGATGTAGTGATCTTGAGTAAGTGCTGGAATGATCACGTGGTACACTTGACAGAGCTTTTTGAACGACTGCGAGAAGTAAAACTGGAAATAAACTTAAACAAAACTGAATTTGCAAAAGCACAGTGATGTTCTTGGGACAAATCTTTGGCCACAGAAGATAGAACACATGGAATGTAAAGACGAGGGCCATCCAAGAATTTCCAAGACTAACCTCAAAGAAAGAGGTGTTTTAATTCTTAGGACTAAGCGGATTCTATCGGAAGTTTGTTCAACCTTCGGCAGTGTTGTGGCACCATTAAGTGATTTGATGAAGAAGAAGGCAAAGTTTTGTAGTACAGAAAATTGCCAGGGGTCTTTCGACCATTAGGAAGCTATATTAACCACCGCAACAGTTTCAACCATGCCAAACATTACAAGACCTTTTGAAGTTGCCATCGATGCTAGCGACATTGTTTTTGGAGCTCTACTGCGTCCGGAAGATGATGATGGGTTTGAACTGCCTATTGGTTCCTTTTCGATGAAAATCACCATCCACCAGAGGAAATACTCCACGATTGAAAGAAAAGCTATTGATCTTGGTACTGGCCTTCCAATATTTTAATGTGTATATCACGATAGTGTATCGGAGACAGTCACATTTACGGATCAGAATCCTCTTACATTCTTGAAACACTTTAAAGACATGCATGTGTGACTATTGCTTTGGCGTTTTATGCTACAGACGTTACATTGACATATCGGAAATGTTGCGGGTGGTAAGAATTTAATCACAGATGCATTTTGTGGATGTAACTGATTAGGTGCATTAAGATTAGTGTATATTCAATGTTATACAGATGTGTGAAGAGATCAATATGAACTTAGTTATATATTATATGTATGTCTTGATATTGTGGTTAAAGAATAGAGAAAAGAAAACGAAGCCATATTTTCATTATTATGGTTCATTCGTTTCTTAAGGGAGAAGGTGTTATGAAGGTGTGGTGGTGTACTATACCTTTAAGGGAGTTGAAAACCTAGCAAGTACCGATAAATCACAGGGAGTCCTGAACAAACTAACAAGGTAACACTTGGTCGAAACAAATAATAGCAGCTCGGTATCCATGAAACAAGAAAGAAACACATTCTGTCAATCAGTTTAAATTATGCCCCAAGACATCAAATTCCATACTAATTTTAAATTATTATTTTGATAATGTCAAAATGCAATGAGACGATTTGATGTTTTGTGGTATAACACCGGACATTTTGAACATTTGGGCCAAAAATACCAATGACCATCAAATGTCGACGACTAGCTGAAGAACTCTTTGGAAGGTATCTGTTTACAATGAACTTGCACACAGAACACACCTAGCTGGAGAGAATCTACAGAGGAAAATCTAGAAACGAAAATCTGAAAAGATGACACGTTTTGAAATGTGATTTTCTTTGTAAATCTTAACTGGGATTTGTCATTGGCTTCGTATTGTAGAATGTGAGATAAGATATGTTTCAGAGAGAGGAGTTGTAAATAGTTTTCGTTTTTAATATTTTCTCTTGGACTTCAAAAATAACGTTGTTAATTTTTACATTAAATAATGACCTCTGGAATAACTCTTTGCTTCTCCAATTTTAACAGGTTATTGGACGACGTGAACCTTTTCTGTTTTGCCGGTTTAAGTGAGCAGAGGCGTTTATCCCGTGTCGTAGCAGTGCGATTTAAGATGCCCAGCACTTCTCCTTGTAAATAAACATTTTTCGAGGTATCACTATATATTTCTCTAAGTTCTATCAGTCCTGTAGCATTCTCCACAGTGAATATTAACGGCCTTCTTGTTCAGTATCTCACCCATCCCCTGTGGTTCCACACAAAGGCAGTCTTATTCATCTTTATCGGGTCCTATTATC
>NW_025177741.1:0-2124 GCF_004010195.1 Chiloscyllium plagiosum | reverse complement strand
ATTACTGAAAGTACCTCTGCAGAGAGCACGGTTTGACCTTTGCCTTCTCAGTTTCAGTGGCGCACAGAGTTTTATTTTGTGGTTTGGTGGAGTTTGAGCTGCCAACATCAAGATCTCCACTGACTTCAGCTTGGGCCTTTGCAATAAACTCATCATAGAACTGAAAGAAACATGGAGAGAAGCTGAAATCAAACATTGGGATGATAAGAAGTACACATGACACTACTTTGGTAACTGATTAAGACAAAATCTGTTTTAAATGAACAAATCCAATTTTAGCAATCTGTAAAACCAGTTAACCACAAAATTTAGAAAGATTAACAGGGAGACCAAGAAGCCCATTTGGTTGAATGCGATCAAAACAAGTTTGTTTATTCCTCTCAAGCCACTGCATTCAACATTACAACAACCTATGTATGCAGCACTTAACAAGTAATAGGCCCCAAAGCTGTTTTAATAAAGAATACTGGGACATTGCTCAGGAAGAAGTATAAGGACAGAATACCCAAAACACCATTGGAAAAAGGAAGCTCTTGAAAGTCGGATGAGATGAAGATATGAAGAGGAAATTGGGATAAAAGGTTTGAATGAATGTTTGGAAGAATATAAACACTCTCATTAATGGCAGAGAAAAAAATCAAACAGAAAAAGCAACCCTGCTCAACCACTTTTCCTTAAGATGGCAAGAATAAAAGTCAACAGCCCCCAACAATTTTTAGTTCAAGGAAATGGATGCTGATTTGGTTTTGAGAACGCAGTATGCAACATGAGAAATGCTCTGAACTCAACCTCTGCAAGGTCACATGTTCCAACCATCCCCAGCTGAAACCTGCAGGGCAGTGGAGGGTACAATCTCACCTCTAGCTGTTTGATGAGGCTGGCCTCCTGTGCTTTCAACCGCTCCTGTTGACGTTCCTCCTGCTCTTTCTTCAGCTTGTCCACAATGGACTTGCGCTTCTTAAGTTCGTCCTTCAGTGCATGGATCCTGACCTCAATATCACTCTGGTCTGACGTAGTTTCTGTTGAAGATCCACCCAATGGATGTTAACAGATCTCCTTACAATCAAATTCAACTTGAACACTAACATTAGCGGATAAGAGATATATGCAAACCTGCATAACTCTTGGTGACACTTCTCACAACCTGTTCAACAACTTTAATCAAACCTGCTGAACCACTGACAAAGCCTCGTGAAATGGACACATTGATCACTTGGGAGCCACAGTGTCACCAAACACATCAACTCCTCAGACCTACAGTATCACCGTACACACCGGCCGATCACACAGTGGGACTATCTGGGCAGTCAGTAAGGGTGAGCATGGTTAGAACCATATTGAGGAAAAAGCCAAAATGAGAAGCTGGAGACTAAAAGCTTGCAAAAGATGTGCATTTGAAAGACAGGAGAGGAATGGACTTTGGAAATGAATTCTGCAATTGGGCTACTATACATGGCCATTATTTAAGTTAACTCTGGAAGGGATGCAACAGTCAGAGAAATTAAGACCACAAGAGGTTGAAGGATGACATTAGACTAAAAGTCACAAAGAGAGACAGGGATTCATCGTGAAGGGCTTTCTTAACTGTGAAAATTAGATTGGAGATGTTGAAAAATTGGGAGGCAAAGTTCAATTAAGGACAGTATGATAATTTTCAGATAAGCGCTCTTTCCAGACTTTTGGAAGTGCTCACATTCATGGAGTATTCAGAAATCTGACCAGAAGAGGATGGAATGGTCAAGTCTCTGGGTGAGAGTTGTAGATGATGAGGCAGGAGGCATGTAACTTTACAGAGACAGGTTTGTGATTAGTCAATGCTGGGTTTACTCGACGCTGGAACATGCTGCTGAGATATAAAGGGTGTGGACCAGCTGAGGATAGCAAATGAGAGGCTGGAGTGGCAAAGGGACACAGCTGGAGAGTCAGAAACAGGCAAACCTGTTGGAGTTGACTTTTCTTTGTTGAATACTTCAGTGGTGTGCAATTTTTTCTGAAAGGCTGATGACATTCTTTCACCAATTTAGACAGGTGTAACATGACCGAAGTTACAGACCAATGAAATCAAACTTGCACAGGCATTCAGCGCTTACTTTTCAACTTCAGAGATTCGAAAGGAAACTGACA
>NW_025177740.1:0-2124 GCF_004010195.1 Chiloscyllium plagiosum | reverse complement strand
TCTCTTTCTCGCTCATCCTGAAAATGGAGGCCTGAATGTCGAGATAAGTCTATTTTGAGTGGTAAGATTATCTTTTCTGCGGCCCCTTGGACCTCCCTCTCTCGTTCGCTCCTTCTGAAAATGGAGGCCATTTGCACGAGGTAAGACACTTTGTACTCTCCCTCTGTCTCTCTCATCCTCAACATTAACATACGTCGCTTGAGGAACGTCTATTTTACGTGGGAAACCTATTTTCCTGGCAGCACCCAGTACTCTCTTTCCCTCTCCTCAAACAAATGGAGACCAGACGCTCTATTTATGTCCCTTTCAAATGGAAACCTGTCTTCCCTGGCGTCCCCTTGTCCTCTCTATTTCTCTCACTCCTCCTGAAAATGGAGGCTGGGCACTCCAACTAAATTCCATTTCAGTCGGAAATTTACCTTCCAGGCAGCTCCCGTCCTCACTCTCTAACACTGTCCCCGAAAATGGAGGTCCCCTAGATGCTGCCTGACCTGCTGTGCTGTTCCAGCAATAAAGTTTCAGCTTTGATCTCCAGCGTCTGCAGACCTCACTTTCTCCCCGAAAATGGAGGTGTCATACTCGAGGTAAATGTGTTTTCAGTGGGAAATAGACTTTCACCGCAGCTGACTGGTACACTCTCTCACTCGCTTCTCCCAAAAATGGAGGTCTGACCCGAGTATAAGTCGCCTCTTAAGTGAAATTTACTTTCCCAGGATACCCCGCCTGACATTCGACCGACTATGGTGATGTCATCAGTAAACTTGCAAATGGCATTAGTCTGGTATCTGATGACACAGTCAAGGGTATACAGTGAATACAGTAAGGAGCTAAGTATGCACCCCTTGGGGTCTCCAGTGTTGGGTGTTAGTGAGGATGAAATAATTTCACCATTCTTCACTGATTTCTGCTCGTGGGTAAGGAAACTGAGGATCCAGTTGTGGAGAGTCAGGCTTAGTCCGAGATCACTAAGTTTACTAATCAGTCTCAAAGCGATAATAGTGTTGACGTCTGAACTGTCGTCAATGAGTAGGATTCTTACGTGCCTGTTCTTGGTCTCAAGATATTCCAGGGAGGAGTGAAGGGAAAGTAATATGGCAATTGATGTTACTCTTTGTTCCGATAGGCAAATTGGAATGGGTCACGAGTAGTAGGGAAGCTGAAGTTGATGACCAGCCTTTCAAATCACTTCATGATCACCGAAGTTAGGGCTGATGGGTGGTAGCTATAGTGACATGTTTCATGAGACTTCTCAGGCACAGGGATGATGTTATAATTCTTGAAACAGGCAGGGACAGTGGCCCACTGCAGGGAGAGTTTGAAATATCCGAGAACATCGTTACCAGTCGATCTGCACATACTTTGAGTGCACGGTCTGCTGCTCCGTTTGGTCCCATCGCTTTCCTTGGATTCACACGGAGAACATCTGATCTGACCTCTGATGCAGTGACTGTTGGGATACGTTTGTCAGGACTTGTCCGAATAGATGTTCCCTCTCTCCCGAAATTCTGTTCACAGCCAGCATAGAAATCGGTGTGACGAACTGTAAAGTATGTGTCATCGTCTGCAATCCTGCACTTTCTCTTTCTAGAGACTGTGATGTCATACAGTCCTTGCTCTAGTCGCCAGGTATCTGTCTGGGTCTCTAATTTGGACCGGTATTGGTCCGGGGCTGATTTAATGGCTCAGCAATGTCATAGATGGATTCCTTTTATTTGAGTGGGTCTCCTGATCTGAAGGGCTCACATCTGGTTTTTAGCTGGTCTGTATGTTCATTCAAGGATTTAATAGACAACAGACAATAGGTGCAGAAGTAGGCCATTCAGCCCTTCGAGCCTGCACCGCTATTCAATATGATCATGGCTGATCAAACCTAATCAGTATACTTGTCCTGCCTTATCTCCATAACCCGTGATTCCACTATCTTTGAGAGCTCTATCCAACTCTTTCTTAAATAAATCCAGAGACTTGGACTCCACTGCCCTCTGGGGCTGAGCATTCCACACAGCCACCATTCTCTGAGTGAAGGAGTTTCTCCTCATCTCTGTCCTAAATGGTCTACACCGTATTTTTAAGCTGTGTCATCTGGTTCGGGACTCACCCATCAGCGGAAACATGTTTTCTGCT
>NW_025177739.1:0-2124 GCF_004010195.1 Chiloscyllium plagiosum | reverse complement strand
AAAGCAGCAGCTTTGTTTACAAAAGGCCTGAACAACATTGACTCGCTCACATTCGATTTGAATTGGCTGTGCTGTCAGTTGCATTTCAATAAGTGCAGTGAAAAAGTTTGCTATGTTCTCGCTTGAAGTGCCATCTGAGGTAAAGGTACCTCGGTGCGGATTCTTAATAATTTCGTACAGAATTTAAATAATAATAAATGCATGTCTCCAGAAGAATACGAAGGGGACAAAAAACAGAACGGACTCGATTCGTAGACCAGTCTGTACGAGCACCGAGTCTCCAGATCTCAGAGATCCCAGTTTCCGGACCACACGAGGACATGACTCCAGACCATACTGGGCCAGGTCTCCCGGCCACACGGGGATTAAAGACACAGCGACACGCTTTCCCGCGCTAGCCAATGGTCTGGGACTTCCTGACAGGACTTTCCTCCCCGCACGAGCCTTTGGCCTGGGATTCTGCACTGGGACACATCTCCCACTCAGCCTCCAGACTCGGACTCACTTCTGTCATTCCTGTCCTAGCATTTTAGAATGTTATAAGTCTGGAGATAAGAATCTCCAGAAAAGAGAAAAAAGATAAATAGACAAAGAGTGGGTGGCGCAGTGGATCTCGGACTGGAAAATTATAACTGCGCCACCACCTTTGAGACATTTCAGGACTGTTCCCTTCTTCAAAGAATGACTTTGGAGTCTCAGAGCAATTTTGCCCAATTCTGTGCACTGTTGTCCCTGAGACGTTAACAGGAGATGAAACGGCCGATTGCTGGCACATATGCTGCCACTGGTCGAAAATTTTACAATCCATTCTAACTGTAATTTTGAAGACTACAGCTAAACCATTGAAAGTTAAAGAACGTGCAATGAAATTCATTTCAACCTCTTCGAAAATGCTTCCCTCTGAGTGGCGTGGATACAATTGGACTGCTCTGGCCTGCACACCTCTTTTGCTGGATAGATGCCTAGTCTAGGTTTAAATGTCAGGTATTGGTGGCACACTGTTCCAATCTGGGTACATTGCCAAGTTGGACCGAAGAAAGCCTGGTCTACACAGTGCTCTGTGATGAAAAGTTATCTCCTCTGGGTTATTGGTGTCTTGGCTGGTTCTGTGAGATGCATTGAGAATTATCCATTTCAACTCATCTGGCAATGCCTTTATTTTATGTTCTCATTCTTGAGATTGAACCTCCATCTCTCACGCCATAAATGTTGCAGTGTGAACATGTACAATACATCATGATGGTGAATATCTCCTGTCGCGGCAGCAGCCACAGGCTCTTCATTCAGAAACAGGCATCCATTCTCATCGTCTTCGGGTCTCCATGTAGAAAGGAAAGACGATATCGTAGGTAAAGGCCATAGCACACCCTCCCACTCACCACTCCCCACAGCCAAACAACTACGTCAAAATATCCCGCGTTTACTGAGAGCATTGGGGCCACTGGCAACATCAGAGAGATGGAGCAACACTTCCAAAGTCATAGTGAATCGTCTAGTACACGTTGTATCATTATGACCTCTGAACACTCCCCATTTCAGTCTCGCTGAAGAATTCATAGGTTCACAGTTGCACACGTTATATTCCATCCGACAAATTCTTGTCCATTGCTTATCCATTTCAGACCCTCTACCTCCTCTTGACAACTAAGTCTCATGACTTTTAATGGTATTATGTCATTGACAAATTTAGTTAGAATGCATTTGATCCATTTGTCTGAACTGCTGTTCGTGGTTGCAAAATTTTGAGAACCCAGCGCTCGTCAATATTTCACTATAGTCATTAATTTCAATTAAGCTTACAAAGACGAATTTATCCCTCCCTTATCTTTATTTCCAGTTCAGTAACCAGTCCTCGCCGTACTCCTGTGTAGGAGATTTGAAAGGCTCAATGTTCTCCTACATTTCCTGTGGAACAGACATAAAACATAGAACACAGAACATTTCAGCACAGTACAGGAATTTCGGACCTCGATGTTGCCTCGCCCTGTCATACCAATCTGTAGCCCATCCCACCTACACTATTCCATGTACGTCCACATTCCTGTTCAATGACGACTTAAATGCACTTAAAGTTGGCGAATCTACTACCGTTGCAAAGCATTCCATACCCTTACTACTCTCTGA
>NW_025177738.1:0-2124 GCF_004010195.1 Chiloscyllium plagiosum | reverse complement strand
CTCCTGTGTGTCCTCGGTAAGTATGTACCTGTCAGACAGGGAGGAAGATATAGAACGCGTGATCCGTGGTTTGTTAAGGAAGTGGAATCCCTGGTCAAGAAGAACAAGAAGTCTTATGTTAGGACAAAATGTGAAAACTCAGTTAGAGCGCTCGAGGGTTCCAACGATATCAGTAATGATGTACACAGAGAGCTGAGAAGAGGCAGGAGGAGACATGTGAAGTTGTTTGGCAGATAGGATCAGGGTTAACCCTAAGGTTTTCCATAGGTATGTCAGGATTAAAAGAATGAGGAGAGTTAAATTTGGGACAATCAAGGATAATAATGGGAAGTTGTGTGTGGAGTCAGAGGAGATAGGGGAAGCGCTAAGTAAATATTTTTCGACAGTGTTCGCTATAGAAAATGAAAATGTTGGCGTGGAAGATACTGAGATACTTGCGTCCAGAGTACTAGAGATTGAGGTCCACAAGGTTTAGGTGATAGAAATACTGCAGAGTGTGATAACAGACAAGTCCCCTGGGCTGGATGGGATCTATCCTAGTATCCTCTGGGAAGCAAGGGAAGAGATTAATGAGCCTTTGGCATCGATCGTCAAATCATCGTTATCTACAGGAATAGTGCCCGTGGAATGGAGCATAGCGTACGTTGTTCCCGTGTTCAAAAAGTGTCGTAGAGACAACCCTGGTAATTACAGACCAGTGAGTCTCACTGCAGTTGGTAGTAACGTGTTGGAAAAGGTTTTTATGGATAGGATTTGTGACCATCTGGAAAAGAATAATCTGATCAGGGACAGTCAGCACGGTTTTGTGATGGTTCGGCCTTGCCTAACGAATCTTATTGACTTTTTTGACAAAGTGAACAAACAGGGAGATTACACTAAACCGATTAATGTGGTGTATATGGGTTTCAGAACGTTGTTCGATAAGGTTCCCCACAATAGGCTATTATACAAAATATGGTGGAATGGAATTGTGGGAGAGATTGCAGCTTAGATCAGTAATTGGCTTGCCTATAGAAAACAGTGTTGTAGTTATTGGAACATGTTCTTCTTGGTGTCCATATACTGGCAGCGTACCACAAGGGTCGGTGTTAGGTGCACTGCTGTTACATGAGATCTAACCTTGCCAATCAGTCTCCCATGGGGAACATTGTTGAACGCCTTACTGAAGTCCATATAGATCACATGTACTGCTCTGCCCTCATCAATCTTCTTTGTTACTTCTTCAAAAAACTCAATCAAGTTTGTGAGACATGATTTCCCACGCACAAAGCCATATTAACTGTCCCGAATCAGTTCTTGTCTTTCCAAATACATGTACATTCTGTTCCTCAGGATTCCCTCCAACAATTGGAGTATTCTTGGCAAATGCAGTATCATGTAGGGGATGCGAGGTCATATACTTTGTTGGGAAGAATCAAAAGACACGCTACTATTAAAATCGATAGAAATGCAAAAGATGTGCAGTGCAGAGGAGTCTCAGTGTTCTTATACATGAAACGAACAAAGGTTAATCACGCATTTATTTCTTGCTGGCAAAAGAAAGCCTTTTCCGATGCTCACAATTAAAGAGATGGTTTCCAAGAAAATAAGAAAATTAAGTCACCAGTAGAGTAATCAATTATCAATATATCCCTCGTGATGTTTTATGGGACATGTGGGATGTTTTTGATTATGGTTCTCCAAACGTTTTTACAATGGAACCGAGAGTGTTAGATTGGAAGTTAAGATCACGCATGACTATTGCTATTTTTGACACTCGCACACAATATTTTTTCCTTGTACGATTTATTTCGCTTTGTGGTTACTGCGAGTGGGCTTGTAAACGACACATGCTTGTGAGTTCATTCCTCACTGTTCCTCAACTCCAGCCAAACAGACTTTACATCCTTATTTCATGAATCAAGGTAATCTCTAACCATTGCAGAGATGTCATTAAAACTTCGATATTTCGCAGGCCTCTGTATATCATCTTACAATATTAATTGATCCTTTACTGTGTTGCAGTTGCGCATAAGAAGAGAAAAATAGCATCGAAAATGGTAGACCTCCGCTTCACACACCCATTATTGAAGCGAAAATGCAGATTACGTCCCATAATACGATCGTGGAAGCATGTGCCGAACC
>NW_025177737.1:0-2124 GCF_004010195.1 Chiloscyllium plagiosum | reverse complement strand
GGATACAGAGAGACACACACAGACACACCGGTTGTGTATGACAGACCCTTGCAGAGACCCATACAGGAGCCAGGGTGGGGTTAAACACAGACCGAGTCGGAGGTGGTGGAGAGACGAGAAGGTGAAGCAGAGTTGTCAGATGGATAATTACAGCTTGCTGCTGCTGGGGAAAACACTACAGGGATTAAATACCTCCGACGCGTGGATCAGTTGCCTGTAGCAACCTGACCTGAACCAGCCGGCTGTCCCCAGACACCAGTGCGGAGCCGGCCGCGAGAAGTCAAACTCTTCGCAACGCTTTCTCTCCTCAGGCTGGCTGGACCCACCCCCTGACCCGGAGAACACGGGACGGGGAGGGGTGAGCTGTACGGGCCCTAATGGGAACAGCCGATAGCATTCCCGAGTCCCTGGGAGTGTTTGATGGGGGGGGGGACAGTGTAGAGGGAGCTTTACTCTGTATCTAACCCCGTGCTGTCCCTGTCCCTGGGATGGGGGGACAGTGTAGAGGGAGCTTTACTCTGTATCTAACCCCGTGCTGTCCCTGTCCCTGACATGACTCTACACTGTCCACCCCATCCCAGGGAGAGCACGGGATTAGAGACAGAGTAAAGTTCCCTCTACACTGTCCCGAGACACATACCTGTTCAGACTGCAGTGCTGTAACTCTGAATCCCGAAGATGCAGTTAGCATCAGGTACTTTGGGCAGCAGTGACGCACTCACTAAACCCCCAGGACAGCCCAGCTCGCTGGGCAAGAATTACTGCCCTCGAGGGACGACGGCGGGGGCGATGAGCGAGCGGAGTGAGGGGGGAACAGAAATCCACAGAGACAGTCCACATCCACACAGCGAGCTGGACAGAGAGAGAGAGTGAGAGAGAGAGAGAGAAAAGGGCGGTGAGATAATTCGAAATAAATTCACACGCAATCACATGATCTTTAGAGCGAGGGACCGAACAGCCGGTTAGTTAAAGCGGTTGATGTTATATACACGTGGGGACCACTGGGTGGAGGGCAGGTCACCAGCTAAACTAACTTCGCAACACTACACCCACAACGGTTAACAGACAGGGCGCATCAGTAATTACTGAGCTGTAACTGACCGCGGTCAGTGTATATTTCAGTCAGCCCTGTCATTACTGAGCTGTAACTGACCCCAGTCGGTGTATATTTCAGTCAGCCCTGTCATTACTGAGCTGTAACTGACCCCGGTCGGTGTATATTTCAGTCAGCCCTGTCATTACTGAGCTGTAACCGACCCCGGTCGGTGTATATTCTACTCAGCCCTGTCATTACTGAGCTGTAACTGACCCCGGTCGGTGTATATTTCAGTCAGCGCTGTCATTACTGAGCTGGAACTGACCCCGGTCGGTGTATATTTCAGTCAGCCCTGTCATTACTGAGCTGTAACTGACCCCAGTCAGTGTATATTTCAGTCAGCCCTGTCATTACTGAGCTGTAACTGACCCCAGTCGGTGTATATTTCAGTCAGCCCTGTCATTACTGAGCTGTAACTGACCCGAGTCGGTGTATATTTCAGTCAGCGCTGTCATTACTGAGCTGTAACTGACCCGAGTCGGTGTATATTTCAGTCAGCGCTGTCATTACTGAGCTGTAACTGACCCCGGTCAGTGTATATTTCAGTCAGCGCTGTCATTACTGAGCTGTAACTGACCCCGGTCAGTGTATATTTCAGTCAGTGCTGTCATTATTGAGCTGTAACTGACCCCGGTCAGTGTATATTTCAGTCAGGCCTGTCATTACTGAGCTGTAACTGACCACAGTCAGTGTATATTTCACTCAGCCCTGTCATTACTGAGCTGTAACTGACCCCGGTCGGTGTATATTTCAGTCAGCGCTGTCATTACTGAGCTGTAACTGACCCCGGTCAGTGTATATGTCAGTCAGCGCTGTCATTACTGAGCTGTAACTGACCCCGGTCAGTGTATATTTCAGTCAGCCCTGTCATTACTGAGCTGTAACTGACCTCAGTCGGTGTATATGTCAGTCAGCCCTGTCATTGCTGAGCTGTAACTGACCTCAGTCAGTGTATATTTCAGTCAGCCCTGTCATTACTGAGCTGTAACTGACCCCGGTCGGTGTATATTTCAGTCAGCCCTGTCATT
>NW_025177736.1:0-2124 GCF_004010195.1 Chiloscyllium plagiosum | reverse complement strand
TTTAATCTATTTGTTTGAACAGATATTTCCAGGTCATGACATTTCAGAAAACAAGAAAAGATAATGAATGATTGTGTACTGTGTCCTTCGCAGGACCAGCTTGTTTTTCCAGGCACTGAAATTCTTTATTGTGGGTCAGAGAACCTCAAAATTAATACAGCACAGACGGAGGCAATTCAGCCCATTGTACATCCACAAACTCTCCAACTGCACTATCTGAAAGCAGAGAGAGTTATTTGAGACAGACTGAGAGAGAGAGGGAGAGAGAGAGAGAGAATGAAACAAAAAGAATGTGAAGGGAGATCAACAGAGTGGATAGAAAGTGGAGCGACAGACTGAGTGAGCGGAACGGGTGTTAGACGAGAGTGAAGCTGGATAGATCAGGATGCAGCATGAGAAAAATAGTCAGAAGATGGAAATTTTATTTAGAAATTCCCCTGGACTGCAAGCCCTTTGTCTGGTGCCATACCCGATGAGCACTGTGCTGATACTGGCTGTCTTCCCAGATCATTTATCACCAATTACATCATAGAGCTGGGTTGCTGACAGTTAAACAGTATCCAATAGACCAATTGATTGGTTACAGGGAGAAGGTGCATTAGCTGAAATAGACTGCGCGAACAGCAGCAGGAACTGGTAACACCCCGAGATATTGTGTGTGGGACTGGACCAGAGAATCTCAGTGAGGGAGAGCACTGACAGAGGGGAAGTCAGCATCTCAGCTGTGGGCCGAATAATGATTGATAAAGTTTGCACAACACTTCCATGGTTTTGTAATTCACATTTCAATTTATATAACTCAAGGTCATGAGTGTATTTTAACAATCTTATCTGTTTGTATTTTCCAGATTTTGGACTGTAGGAAAAGTCATTTTGTCTCTGTATTTCGTGTTGCATAAGCATATTTTATTACTGGGGAAGCATATTTTATTACTGGGGAAGAAGGGACCTGTTCTGATGTTCTGTTTTGAACAATGCTGGGACCAGAGTGTGAGCAAATCATAACTAGGGCTGCTGACAGATCTTTCAACTTTTTTTTGGTTTTGGGTGGGGTTTCAGTTTTCAGGGAAATTAGTAAACTCGAATTAAAAGACGACGTAACAGTGCAGAACGCAGGAGAGGTTATTAAAACCTGTAGCACATGCACAAATAGGACAGAGTGTATTGGAATTGTAAACAATCAAACTTCAAGCACACTGGACAGACAAATGACACTGAGAGGAAGGACGGTTAATACAGGACTGAGAGTGTTATATCTGAATGCATGCTCAATAAGAAACCAAGTAAATGACCTTGTGGTGCAGATTGAAATTGGCAGAGACGTGCTGCAAGGAGGTCAGGATTGACAGCTGAATATTCAAGGGCACACGTCCTATCGAAAAGACAGGTGGAGTGGGGGGAGCGGTTGCCTTATCAGTAAGAATGAAAATAAATCAATCATAAGAATTCTGGTCTCCTTGCTATCGGAAGGATGTTGTGAAACTTGAAAGGATTCAGAAAAGATTTACAAGGATGTTACCAGGATTGGACTACTTCAGCTACAGAGAGAAGTTGAACAGGCTGGGGCTGTTTTCACTGGAGCATCAGAGGCTGAGGGGTGACCTTATCATGGTTTAGAAAATCACAGGAGGCACGCATGGGATAAACATGCAAAGTATTTTCCCTGAGTTGCGGGAGAAGTAGAGGGTATAGGTTTATGTTGAGAAGGGAAAGATTTAAAAGAAACCAAAGGAGCAAGTTTTTTTCATGCACAGGGTGGTGTGTATGGAAACAACTTGGTAGGAAGTGGTGGACACTGCTCCAATTCCAACATTTAAAAGGCATCTGGATGGGTATGTAAATAGGAGAGGTATGAAGGATATAGGCCAAATGCTGACAAATGGGACTAGATTAGGTTGGGATATCTGGTCGGCATGGATGAGTTGGCCCGAAGAATCTGTTTCCATACTGTACATCTCTCTGACTGTATGACTTAAAGTAGGGTCAGATGGCACAAAATCAGTGTGGGTCGAATTGAGTATCACCAAAGGTTGAAAAAGAAAAACATAGTTGGTGTTATGTTCAGGATACTGAAAAGTCGTCAGGAGCTGCGGCACAATACACACCAGGAGATAGAAAAGATGG
>NW_025177735.1:0-2124 GCF_004010195.1 Chiloscyllium plagiosum | reverse complement strand
GGCGGTGTTTGTTATGCTTGCCTTTATTGGTCAAGGCATTGAGTTTAGGAGTTGAAAAAAAAAAGTTGCGGCTGTACATGATTCTGATTCGACCTCTTTTAGAATACCGTGTGCAATTCTGGACTCCCTGTTCTTGGAGGGATTTTGTGAATCTTGAAAGGATTATGCAAAGCTTTACAAGGATGTTGCCAGGGTTGGGGGAGTTCTGCTATAGGAAGAGGATGAATTGGTTGGGGCTATTTTCCCTGCAGCATCGGCGGCTGAGGGGTGACTGTATAAAGATATTTAAAAGGTATCTGGATGAATATATGAATAGAAAGGTTTTCAGAGGAAAAAGGGCCAAACGCTAGTAAGGGGGACTAGATTTTATCTCGGATAACTGGTCAGTGTGGACAAGGTGAACCAAAGGGTCTGTTTCTGAGCTGTTCAACTCTATAACTCTCAGAATATTCAACCAACGGCCCTTGTCATTCAATGGTGTTACCATCACTGAATCCTTCACTATGAACATCATGGGGGTTACCATGGACCAGAAACTCATCTGGACTCATCATATAAACACTGTGGGCTACAAGGGCAGGTCAGAGACTTGGAATACTGTGGTGTATAACTCACCTCCTGAATCCCCATAGCAAATCCACTGAGTACAAAGCACAAGTCAAAAGTCTGATGGAATACACCCCACTTGCCTGGATGAGTGCAGCTCCCGTCACACATAATAAGCTCGCCACATCCAAGACAAAGCAGCCCACTTGATTGGCACCACATCTGCAAGCAGCCAGGCCCTCCACCACCCTCCACTCAGTAGCAGCAGTGTGTACAATCCACAAGATGCATTGCAGAAATTCAAAGATCTTTAGCCAGATCCTCCCAAATCTATGACCATTTAGATTTAGAAGGACAAGAGCAGCAGATACACAGGACTGTCACTTGCAAAAGCCCCTACAAGCCATGCACCATTCTGATTTAGAAAAATATCACTGGTTCTTCAGGATTGCTGTATCAAATCCCTGGAATTCCCCCCTTAGGGCATTGTGGGTCTACCTACAGCACATGGACTGCAGTGATTACAAAAGATAGCTCACCAGGTTCTCAAAATCAACTAGGATCGGTCAATAAATGCTGGCCAGCCGGCAATGCCCAGACCCTAGGAGTCATTTTAAAAATGTGCATTGAGGAGTTTAGAATTAAAATGGAGTTCCTTGGTGCTCAATGAGTTTTGAGTAATTTTTGTTGTTCATTCATGGAATGTGGGCGTTTATATACATGTGGGCAAGCATTTATTGCCCCTTCCTAGTTGTCCTTGAGAAGATGGTAGACGGAAGTGGGTACTGCAGTTGCTGGAGATCAGAGTCAAGATTAGAGTGGTGCTGGTGTTGCACAGCAGGTCAGGCAGCATCCGAGGATGAAAGGCTTTTGCCCAAAACGTTGATTTTTCCTGCTCTTTAGATGCTGCCTGACCTGCTGTGCTACACCAGCACCACTCTAATCTTGACAAGATGGTGCTAACCTAGACCCACAATCTCATTAGGGAAGCACTTGCAAGAAGCAGTGGCAGAATTCCAAGTCAGGATAGTGGCCACTATTTGAGTCACTCACTTACACAATCTACATATTTTAGCTCCAGGTAAAAACAAGGACTGCAGATGGTGGAAACCAGAGTCTAGATTAGAGCGGTGCTGGAAAAGCACAGCAGGTCAGGCAGCATCCGAGGTTCCAACTAGCAGTGCATTTGCAACATTATTACTGACAAGTAGGACAAAAGGATTACATGGAATTATTACCTTCACTTCATTTAAATTCCTCGTTCATATGACGAAAGCAGAGCTAATTCGGCTTGGTTTCATCCATGGGGCTTGGCTGGCCCTGGGGTCTTCAGAAAACATCTCAGTGAGAATTTCTCTCGTCACTTTAAGAAGTAAAAGAGTAACAGAGAAAAAAATTGTATTAGATACGCCCTCCCCCCAAAAAAGGCTTGTTAGATCGCTACATGGATAACAAAAAGGAATACTGTTCAAAATATATAAAGTAGCAACTGTTTGCTCCACGATCTGAACCAAGGATAAATTTAGAATATCATTGATTGCAGGTGAGAAGGCAAAAGAGAGATTCAAGAAGGGGTTT
>NW_025177734.1:0-2123 GCF_004010195.1 Chiloscyllium plagiosum | reverse complement strand
TCCATTGAAAAGTGGACTCAGGAGTCAATGTTCAAAAACATCTCTTGAGCAGTAATATTTTACACATAATTACATGAAAATAAAATGGGCACAGTAATCAAATACGTCATTTTAAAATCGTACTCATGTTTACTGCTGTCAGTCGAAATAATCAAATATATTGTTGCTTCAAATTTGAAACTGGCTATTTTTGTTTAAATTTTGCAAGAAAGAGAATTGATATTCTGAAAAAATCACACATTGTAAGGCCATTGGCGACCACATCAAACAGATAAAAAGACATAAAGGAAATGTTCGTTCATGTGGTCGTGGCTCTTGTGTGATACAGAACTGAGTATGAACTCATGCAACAGACGGAGCAGATAACCTTTGTCAATCAGTCCACTTTGTACACAGGAATGGTGCCGAAAACACTCAGTGATGAGTACACTAACATCGAATCATGGATATATCGAAATTAAGGGAGATCATCCCTCTCAAGTCTACTTTAGTCTGTGCATGCATAAGCATCCCTGGAGCCCTCAGAAATACGCATTGCTATTTCTTTAATATATTTAATGAAATGACCACAGCCGGTCTCTGGGACAGAGAACTCCACAGTCTCAGTTTCAAACTTCGCTCTAGATCCAGGGTGGCACGGTGGCAGAGTGGTTAGTACTGCTGCCTCACAGTGCCAGAGACCCGGGTTCATGCCCAGCCTAAGGTGACTCTGTGTGCAGTTTGCACATTTCCCCGTATCTGCGCGGGTTTGCTCCAGCTTCCTCCCACAATCCAAAAAATGTGCAGGTTAGAATAATTGGACATGCTAAATTGCCCATAGTGTCAGGTGAAGTGGTAAATGTATGGGTCTGGGTGGGTAGTGCTTCGGTGTGGACTTGTTGGGCCGAATGGCCTGTTTCCACACTGCAAGTAACCTAATCCCAGTCGTGAATATTCTATGTCATCTTCTGAGACTGTGTCACAAGGCTCCAGATCGCAGTAGCATTGTGGAATCTGATGGACCCTCCTTTTTTTGTTCTCAAACATAAAGAAAGGGTATCTGATGCAAACCCTAACACTTGATATTTTAGTCAATTATGTGAATTTCCAATCACTGTCTTCGACAAATGTAATTTCTCACGTTTTTAGCCTGCCTCAAAGTATATTGTACTTTCTTCTTTTACTTCTGAAATTGTTATGGGAATATCAAATATGCTAATGCAGGGTCTTCAGGTGGAGGAAAGGCATTTAGCATTATTTCCCTTTATCTTTAAATGCAGATAAAAATATCAATGAACGGTTGCTCTCAGACCATGACAACATGATCACATAAATAATGCATAGTATCAGTCATATCGCATAAACGCACAATCGTTCATCCAGCCAATTCATGCCAACCGTAATCAAAACTAAACCAGTACCACTTGACTATGCTTGGCCCATCTACCTTCAAACAATTGTTATTATCATACTGACATAAATGTCGTTCAAAAGTCGTCACTAGACGTCCAACTCTACATGTCGAAGTTCATTCCACAAACGAACCACTCTTTGTGTAAAGAAACACCAGCATGTAATTTTACATTTTACTCCTCTCACCTTAAAAATATGCGACGTTGTCCTAAACTTCCCCATATGATGGAAAACACACCTGAAATTCTCCTCATCTATGCACCTCATGTTTTTATAAACCTCTCTAATGTCATCTCTCAACGGCACAAACTTGATTGAAAATATCCCTGCATATCCCGTGAATACCGAACAGTTAAACCCTTCATTTCCAGTAACATCCCAGTTAATCCCTTCTGCCCACTCTGGGGGCTTTGACTGGCTGAAACTGAGTACTCATCCTCAGTTTTAATATTGTATAAGTTATATACAATTATATACTTTTAATATTGTATAAGTTATGGGTTATTATATTGGTGAAGGAGCATGTGTCATGGCGTAGGGACAAGGGTCTGTCCTGTTCGTTTGACTACTTTGCATAACACACTTTTGCAGCAGAAGGAGGGAGATGTGAATAGGGCAAAACTCGGGATCTCAAAGAAGATCAAAGCAAATTTTCGACAGAGAACCAGGAAATCACAAGGTGCTGCCTTCATAAATAAAAAAAAAAAACGCCGAATTCTTGATTCATTATG
>NW_025177733.1:0-2123 GCF_004010195.1 Chiloscyllium plagiosum | reverse complement strand
ATTGAGTGAGAACTTTCTAAGGTCCTGAGCGAGCACTTTCTGAACTACTGAGTGAGCACTGTCTGAGGAATTGAGGGAGCAGTGTGTGAGGAATTGAGGGAGCATTATCTGAGGTACTGAGGGAGAACTATCTGAGCTATTGAGGTAGCAATTTCTGAGTTATTGAGGGAGCACTTTCTGAGGTACTGAGGGAGCACTTTCTGAAGTATTGAGGGAGCACATTCTGATGTACTGACAGAGCACTGTCTGAGGTATTGAGTGAGAACTTTCTAAGGTCCTGAGCGAGTACTTTCTGAAGTACTGAGTGAGCACTTTCTGAGGAATTGAGGGAGCAGTATCTGAGGAATTGAGGGAGCAATATCTGAGCTACTGAGGGAGAACTATCTGAGGTACTGTGGGAGAAGTATCTGAAGTATTGAGGGAGCACTTTCTGAGGTATTCAGGGAGAAATATCTGAGTTATTGAGAGAGCAATATCTGAGGTATTAAGAGAGCACTTTCAGAGGCATTGAGGGAGCACTTTCTGAGGTACTGAGGGAGCACTTTCTGAGGTACTGAGGAAGCAATATCTGAGTTATTGAGGCAATACTATCTGATGTAATGAGGAAGCACTATGTGAGGTATTCAGGGAGTACTAAGTGAGGTCTTGTTGGAGCACTTTCTGCGTTTTAAGGAAGCACTATCTGAGGTATTGAGGGAGCACTTTCTGAGGTACAGACGGATCACTATCTGAGGTATTGAGGGACCACTATCTGAGGTGATGAGGGAGCGCTTTTTGAGATATTGAGTGAGCATTTTCTGCGGAACAGAGTGATCACTATCTGAGGTACTGAGGGAGCACCTTTTGAGATATTGAGGGAGCACTTTCTGAGGTACTGCGGGAGCACTATCTGAGGTACTGCGAGAGCACTATCTCATGTATTGAGGGAGCACTTTCCGAGGTATTAAGAGAGTGCCTTCTTAGGTACTGAGGGAGAACTATCTGAGGTACTGAGGGAGCACTATCTGAGTTATTGAGGGAGCACTATCAGATGTACTGAGGGCGCACTACCTGAGGTATTGAGAGAGCACAATCTAAGGTATTGAGGGAGCACTCTCTGAGGTATTAAGGGAGTACTATCTGAGGAACTCAGGGAGAACTATCTGAGGTACTGCGGAAGCACTATCTGAGGTACTGAGGAAGCACTGTCTGAGTTATTGAGGGAGCACTATATGATGTACTGAGGAAGCACTATCTGAAGTATCGAGAGAGCACTTTCTGAGGTATGTAGGGAGTACTACCTGAGTAACTCAGGGAGAACTATGTGAGGTACTGAGGAAGCACGATCTGAGGTATTGAGGGAGCACTGTCTGAGGTACTGAGGGAGCACTGTCTGAGGTACTGAGGGAGAACTATCTGAGGAATTGAGAATGCATTATCTGATGTACTGAGGGAGAAATATCTGAGCTATTGCGGGAGCACATTCTGAGGTATTGAGGGAGTACTAACTGAGGTACAGAGGGAGCACTTTCTGAGGTATTGAGGGAGCACTATCTGAGGTACTGAGAGAGCACTTTTTGAGATATGGAGGGATCACTTTCTGAGGTATTGAGGGAGCTCTTTCTGAGGTCTTAGTCGAGTACTGTCTGAGTTATTGAGGGAGCACTATCTGATGCACTGAGGAAGCTCTATCTGAGGCATTGAGGGAGAACTATCGGAGGTAATGAGGGAGCACTATCTGAGTTATTCAGGGAGCACTATCGGATGTATTGTGGTAACACAATCTGAGGTACTGAGGGAGAACTAACTGAGGTACTGAGGGAGAACTATCTGAGGTACTGAGGGAGAACTATCGGAGGTATTGAGGGAGAACTTCCTGACCTTTTGAGGGAGCACTGTCTGAAGTATTCAGGGAGCACTTTCTGAGGTATTGAAGGAGTTCTATCTGAGGAATTGAGAGTGCATTGTCTGAGGTACTGAGGGTGAACTATCTGATCTATTGAGGGAGCACTTTCTGAGTTATTGAGGGAACACTTTCTGTGGTACTGAGGGAGAACTATCTGAGGTATTGAGGGAGCACTTTCTGAGACATTGAGGGAGACATATCTGACGTATTGAGGGAGCACTTTCTGAGGTACTGAGTG
>NW_025177732.1:0-2123 GCF_004010195.1 Chiloscyllium plagiosum | reverse complement strand
AGATTACTCATGAAATGGAAGTCGGGAAGCTAGAATTTGTTTGTAAACATGATAGCAGGAAAGAATGCATGGTCCCTTTAAAAAGTGAATGTCAGTGGGCAGCAGTTGCAGAAGCTCAAATTGACACATTTGTAGCTAAAAAGCCATTCAGTTAGCAGGCCCCAGCAGCATGTTTACCAAGACAACAGGTTAAATTCAGCCAATTAATTTCATAAACACTTGGAGTCTAATGTACAATTAAATTTAAATCTGATGGTGTTGACAACGTTGAACCAATCTGATTATAAAGAAATTAATATATGTCATCACAGGTAGAAAGGAGAGAGAGAGAAAAATGTCATCTGGAGAGAGAGCAAACTGCCATCTGAGAAAAACATCTCGTTTTCACAGAAATCTCCAAGCTCTCCAAAACAAAGTACCATCTTTTCCTCAAGGTACACAGCATTTTTAAATAATATTCCTGACACCAAACTTTGACAGACAGAGGCTTTCAGAACAGAGCAAGTTGCCCAGGAAACACCCTTGGCAGCAGAATTCAGCAGAAGAAAGGCATTTGTGATTTGAGTTCAGCAGAAAGACAAGAGAAAGCGGAAAAGGAAGAGCATTCCAGAAGATACATTCTGTGTCAACATTGAAAGATCTAAGTTTTTAATTTCTTGTTTTCTTATTACTTGGATTTATATATAGTGGGACCTGTGTTATTGGAGTAGCACACAACAGAAATTAGTTCAGTTAGGGACTAAGTATTAGTTAGAAAGAGAAGGAAACCATTACATTATTTCCCATCTGATGTAACCACTTCTGTAGTTCCAGGATGGTTCAGTGCAGAAACTCAGCCTTCACTCAAGTTTCACTATTGTCACCGAAACATAATGGACATTCAGTCTCTTTAAGTTCAAGCTCTGCAATTGTCCTCCTCTCCTGAAACAGAGACAGTGGTTTCATTCATGGGACATGGTCATGGTATGATCACATTGTGTAATCCTTGGTAACTCCTGTATGACTCTGACATGGAGAAAACACTGGAATTTAGCTTCAGTCACAGGGAGATTACTCTGCTGTTGATTGAATGTGATTTATTGACATTATTAAAGTGGTTCTGATTGGCTGAGCCTGCTAAAATGTGATGCTCTGACATGGAGTGAGAGAATCTTCAAATAAATGACCTGAAGTTTCTGGTTCATATCAAAAGAATCAGGTCAATCTGAAACAAAAATAGAAATTGATGGAAAGGCTCAGCAGATCTGGGGGCATCTGTGGAGAGAAATCAGAGTTAATGCTTCAGATCCAGTGACCGTTCCTGAGAACGGAAAATGTTTGTCTGGAGTTGTTGATTCATTCATGGTTGGATATGAGACGTGAGAGGTGGGAGAGCTCAGTGATTGGCTGTGATCATGTTAACAGACAGCATCAGTAACCAAGAGATAATAACAGGATCCCTATTCCTCATCCAGGAATGAATGGCAGATAACTTCATTGCTTTATCTTCATTTTTTGGAATGTGATGCTTTTTCTTATCCTCAGAAATTCTTATCGTCATTACTCGGTAAAGATTCTATTTGCTGATAGTGAGGGATCTTCTCTTGGGATCATTTATTGTTTGATCTCTAAGGTAAAGCTGCCTATGATGTTTAACTAGCTGTAATTCAGTGAAGATGTGACTCACTGACGAATCCATAGGCAAACACTTAGAACATAGAACATAGAATATAGAACATAGAACAATACAGCGCAGATCAGGCCCTTCGGCCCACGATGTTGTGCTGAACATTTGTCCTAGCTTAAGCACCCATCCATGTACCTATCCAATTGCCGCTTAAAGGTCGCCAATGATTCTGACTCCGCCACTCCCACAGGCAGCGCATTCCATGCCCCCATCACTCTCTAGGTAAAGAACCTACCCCTGACATTCCCCCATACCTTTCACCCTTCACCTTAAATTTATGTCCCTTGTAACACTCTGTTGTACCCGGGGAAAAAGTCTCTGACTGTCTACTCTATCTATTCCCCTGATCATCCTATAAACCTCTATCAAGTCACCCCTCATCCTTCTCCGTTCCAATGAGAAAAGGCCTAGCACTCTCAACCTCTCCTTGTACAACCTATTCTCCATTCCAGGCAAC
>NW_025177731.1:0-2123 GCF_004010195.1 Chiloscyllium plagiosum | reverse complement strand
ATATTGGTACTATACTTGCAGTAGGTAAGTGCCAAGCACGAGGAAATTAACAGCCAATACTGCGAGTGACAGTAAATTGTGCTCTTACATATGTATTTATCCATATCTTAAATCGATCAGAAAAAGAAAGGAACTTTGTCCGTCTGTGGTAGTTATGATGAGGTGGTGGTAGATGTTAAAATCATTGTTTGAGGGAGAATAGGCACTTAGGAAATCAGTCGAAAACTGGCAGATGTCCACAAAATCGACACACACACAGAGAGAGAGAGAGAGAGAGAGAGAGACTGGGGGACATTTCATGGTCAGATGAGATAACGTGTTTCAGAATATTAAAAGAAGGACATTGCCGGATTCATTGTGCACAAGAAATAAGGATGGATTAGATTTTGGTGTGAGTTCTGACTGAGCCGTGAATGGTCGATTCAAATTCAATTACGTATGTTTGAAGCTTGGAGTGTCAGCAACAGACTATTAACATCATTAAGGCTGTATTCCATAGCTCAAGGTCTAAATAGCAAATACTAAAAGCCAGCGAAGTATATTCTGGAGGTATTGGTAGTCAAAATTATGAGAAGTCGATGTACGGAAGGAACTCTCAAAACAATTATGTTACAGTGTGACCATGCACAGGACATCATGTTGTTGAATACCTGCTGTCCTGTTTGCAGTCAGCCATTCCTAGTGACTTCGTGTCTCCACATCGAAGGAAAGGATAACATCTCGCATTAGGCACTCACTTGATAATTGTTTCAAAACACCCTCCAATTCACGCCTCCTTACCGCCAACAAACCATATTCAAATACACCGTGTGTTCTCAGACAAATGGAACCACTGGGGACATCCTGCAGCAGTTCGTCAGGGAGATTGAGAAACACTTCCACAATCTCAACACGTCAAAATGAATCTGCAGTACGCAGTTCCACGACGTCATGTAATCTCTCTCCATTTCAGTAACATGTTGCCTCCTAGTTTTTCCTGAAAACCAAGTGACAGATATCATATCATATTGTTTTGTCTATCAAACTTATCTGTTGAATTTCCCTGTCCATATCCGTTTGCAAACTCCATATATTATCTTGATAATTAATTTTCCTGCTTATCTTAGCATCATCGCGAAACTTAATTAAAATAAAATTTCCACAGCTCCAAATCATTGATATAAATTATCAGTAGTTGAGGACCGTGCACTGGTCACGTGTGGCTTCACTGCATACATTCTGACAAACTGATTAGGACTGATGTACACAGACTGTCTCCTCCCTGTCTGATAACCAATCCTTCCCTATTCCTGTGTACGTACTTATAAGAATCGAATAAGAATGATGAGCATCAGTTTAGTAATTTAGTACATTGTCTGCTCTGCAAGTTAATACGATCATGGTTGATTTCATCTTGACATCAGTTCAACTTTCCTGCCCAGTGTCCATAACCCTTCAATCACTCTATGCCCCTACATCCACTGCATTCTGGGATCGCAAATTCCACAGATTCAAAATCCGGTAAAACAAATATGTTCTCTTCTGCCCTGTTTTAAATCTGGTCTGCATTATCATAAATCGATAATTTCTTAATCTAGATGGCCCCACATGAGGAAATACCAACTTCACATCAATATTGCCAATTATCTTTAGCATTTAACAGACATGAGGGAGAACTCCTGTCATTGTATAGGCCTGAACGACCCAATGTCTCTTCGTGAGACAAACTCCTCATCTCTGAAATTCATCTTGCTAACTCATTCTGAACTGCCTCCAATACAAACAAATGCTTCCTCCATTCTGGGCACCAAACCTGTACACCATAACACAGTTGCGATCTCACTAATGCCTTTATAGTTGCAGCAACGGGTCCTTACAATTGCATTCTATTGTCTGAGAAAGAAATGCCGTAATTTGATTTGCCTTTCTCATTACCTGTTATATCTGAATATGACTTTTCTGTGATATAAGAGAGGTCACCCAGATCCTTGCACTCCTATGCACTCTGAAGTTTCTTTCCATTTGGGCAATATATCACCTTTCTATACAGCTAACCACTCCATACCTATCCAAGTTAAATGTCATTCGTAAATTGTTGTACCTTCATCTAAACTATCTGTATCCGTTCGTAAATCTCTTACATT
>NW_025177730.1:0-2123 GCF_004010195.1 Chiloscyllium plagiosum | reverse complement strand
TTTGGAAGAAGTAACAGAAACATAGAGAACTGGGCTAATGGTAAGATTTTTGGTAGTGCAGATGAACAGAGATATCTCTGTGTCCATGTCCATAGATCCTTGAAAGTTGCCACCCAGGTTGATCGGGTTGTTAGGAAAGCATTCGGCGTGTGAGTTTTTATTGGTACAATCATCAAGTTTTGGAACCATGAGATAGTGCTGCAGCTGTACAAAACGCTGGTGCGTCCACATTTGGAGTGTTGCCTATGGCTCAGGTCACCGTATTAGAGGACGGATGTGAAAGATTTGGAAAGGGTTCAGAGGTGATTTACTAGGATTTTACCAAGTCTGGAGGCAAGGTCTTATGACGAAGGCTGAGTGACTTGAATCTGTTTTTGTTCAGGAGAAGACGTTTGAGACCAATTAATTAAGACATATAAGATAATCAGAGGGTGAGATAGGTTGGACAGTGAGAGCCTTTTACCTCAGATGGCAATAGCTTTAAATTACGACGGGTGATAGCTTTAAATTGTGGAAGATATCAATATTAATATTAATTAATAGATATAGGACAGATGCCAGAGGTAGGTTCTTTACTCAGAACAGTAGGGGCATGGAATTCATTGTCTGCAACAGTAGTAGCCTCGCCAACATTAAGCACATTTAAACGGTCTTGGATAGGCATATGGATGAGAATAGAATAGAGAAGGTTAGATAGGCTGCACATTGGTTCCACAGGTTGGCGCAACATTGAGAGCCGAAGGGCCTGTACCGCGTTTCCATGTTCTATGTTCTGTCGTCTCGAGGGCATAAGTGTAAGATGGGAGAGAAAAAACTGAAAAGGGATTGGAGGAGAAGGTTTTCCACACAGAGGATGGTGCAGATATGCAATGAGCTTCCGGGGGAAGTGGTAGAAAAAAGTACAATAACAACATGTAAATGACATTTGGGCAGGTACAGAGAGAGAGGAGAAGGTTTGAAGGGATTTGTGTCATATGCAGGGAAACGTGACTTATTCGGGGTCTCTGATCAGCATGGACTAGTTGGATCGAAGGAACCGATTCCATGCTGCATGACACTGTTCCAGTTATTGGAGGAGGAGACTATCGAGATAAGGCATGTTATAGACACTGAATCAAGTTACAACGATTGGGATGGTAGTCTGGAACGCAGTATATTTCAAATATGCGTAGGGACTATCAGGAAGGGAGGAGGTTACTGGAAATCGAACTCTTATAGTAGTTACAAATTATTGAAGACACTGGTCCACAATACATGCCACAGATACAGGGTTGCAGAGTAGTGAGTCTTAGTGCAACAGAACTTATAGTAAGGGTGGGGATTTATCCTGGGGTGTGTCTGTACTGTGCTCCCCCTCCAACACTGTATCTGTGTCATGTCTTGTTAGCTGATGTTTGTAACTCTCTCATTGCTCTCTGTTCTGTTCATTGTGAGTGATCTTACCTCACTGCAGGATTTATTGAAAGACCCAGATCTCCCTACCCTTTGTCTCTCTGGCTGACCAACCATCTTCAATGTGGTGATGGACGACACACCCAGCAGCTGGGAATGCACTGAGTCAGGAAATACCTGAGAACCTAAAGGAGACAGAGGAATAGACAGAATGGGAAATTAGACTGATATAGTGAGGGTTACACATGGAGAATGGCACTGAGTCCCACAGAGATCTGGAAAATCCCAGTCTCTATCCCTGGCCTGTGCTGCTGTGTCTCTCTGGAGTGGTTAATTTTGTTGGCTCAGGATCTGGAGTAGCTGCAAGAGCGAGAGGCAATGACAGAGGCAGCAATTAGACACACACACACACAGTGAGGGATACCACATGGAGAGATACTGAGTGATATCACCAGAGTGCAGGAAGGTGTGAGGATCAAAACGTTGTATGTGAAGAATGGGTTTAGCTTCATGGTGCACTGGTATAACTTGTCAGGGATGAGTAACCTGTGAGCAAGTGAAGTGATGGCCGAGTGGTATTATTGCATCCAAACCCTCAGCCAATGTTCAAGGGAGTCAGGTTTGAATCCCACCATCTGAAACGGTGCAATTTTAAATCAGTAACTTTTAGAAATTGCAATTAGCAATCCATGAATAAACATGAAACCATTGCTGATGTCCAAAATAACCTT
>NW_025177729.1:0-2123 GCF_004010195.1 Chiloscyllium plagiosum | reverse complement strand
GCAGGGGAAGGGGCCAGGAATACGTTGTGGGCGGGTTTGTTCCATGGATCTGACAATGGAGTCGCAAAAGAAATTGTCTCCCTGAAACGCAGATAGGTTGATAAAGGAAATATACTCATAGGGGTGGGGTTAGTTTGGATCAGAGGTTAATGGGGAAGAAGGTGAAGACTAGTGTTTCCTGTCTTTGTTGCAATTGAGGTTCAGGTCCGGAGGTGCGGGAAGAGGAGGAGGTGCACTGAAGTGGATCGTCGACCAATTTAGGAGGTGAAATAGCGGTCTTTGAAGAAAGATGCCATGTGGAATGTTCTATGATGGAATTGGTCCTCCTGGGAGCAGATGAGGCGGAAGCAGTGTGTTTGGGAATAAGGAATACCGATTTTACGGGAACAGGGTGGGAGGAGGTGTCGTCCACTTCGCTATTGGAGGCGGTGAGTTTGTAGTACATATCTGTGATTTATTGATCACTGGAGATAGATCCAGGAAGTGGAGGGCGATATCCCAGATGGCACTGGTGAATTTGAGTCCGGGGTGGAAGGTGGTTTTGAATTGGAGGAACTGTGAAGCCTCCTCGTGAGAGCACGAGGCAGCGCTGATACAGTCATCTGTGTAGCGAGGTAAAACGTGGGCAATGCTGCTGCAGATGGACTCTTCCACGATTCCGACGAAAAGGCAGGTGTAGCTTGGTCCCATGCGGGTGCCCATGGCTACCCCTTTGGTTTGAATGAAGTGGGAGGATAAAGAGGAGAAGTTGTTGAGGGCGGCGAATTAGAGTTTCAATAGAAGGGTACTATTTGGGTCGTCATGAGAGAAAGAATCTGAGGGCTTGAAGGCAGTTGTTTTGGCGGATAGATGTGTGCACGGATTGGATATCCATGGTGAAGATTGGCAGTGGTTGGTGACGAGGAAAGGAAACTCTTGGGGGAAGGTGAAGGGCATCGGTAATGTTCCCAATGTAGGTAGGTGCTCCCTTATTGAGGGAGACCGGTGAGTGTAAAGCTATGCAGAGATGACTTCGGTGTGACTGGAGCAGTTTGAGATAATGAGTCAACCGGGGCATCTTTCTAATTCTTGGGTAGGAGGTAGAAGCGTGCAGTACCGGGTTCTCAGACTATTAGGTTGGAGACCGTGAGTGGTAGATCCCCAGAGGTGATGAGGCAGTTTATGGTCTCGGATATGATGGTTCGGTGATGGCAAGTGGTGGTCGTGGAGACAGTAGGACAAATTGTCTGCGGGTTGGCTCCTGGCTTCAGCGGTGTCGAGATTGGTGCACCAAACCACCACAGCCAAACATTTGTCTACTGATTTGATGGCGAGGTTTAGGTTGGAACGAACGGAGTGGAGGACTGTGCTTTCCGAGGGTGAGAGGTTCGACTAGGTGAGGTGGGTGGACAGTCTGAACGGTCGATGTCAAGTTGGCAGTTTACAGATGAAGAGATCAAGGGAGGGTAACAGAGTACTTGGAGGGTGTCCAAGTCGATGGGGATTCGAGGCCAGAGAAAGGATCCTCGGAGGATGGGCGGGAGACTTAATGGAAAAAGTCTGCATGGAGGAGGTGGCAGTGGAAGAAATGTTCAAGGTCACAAGACACGTCAAATGCATTAATCCAGGAGCATACTGGGACAAAGGTGAGGCATGTGCTGAGAACAGAACATTCATCCTCAGTAAGTGGACTTGTTGGGCCGAAGGGCCTGTTTCCACACTGTAATGTAATGTAATCTAATCTAATCTCATCTAATTACTTACAGTGTGGAAACAGGCCCTTCGGCCCAACAAGTCCACACCGCACCGCCGAAGCGCAACCCACCCATACCCCTACATGTACCCCTTACCTAATACTACGGGCTATGTAGCATGGCCAATTCACCTGACCTTCACATCTTTGGACTGTGGGAGGAAACCGGAGCACACGGAGGGAACCCACGCAGACACGGGGAGAACGTGCAAACTCCACACAGTCAGTCGCCTGAGGCGGGAATTGAACCCAGGTCTCTGGCGCTGTGAGGCAGCAGTGCTAACCACTGTGCCGCCGTGCCGCCCACAAATGTCGGCTAATACAACTGAGCTCGTGTTGACTTCAAATTGTGCAACTGAGAACAAGGACATCAGATACAAAGGAGCATGAT
>NW_025177728.1:0-2123 GCF_004010195.1 Chiloscyllium plagiosum | reverse complement strand
AATACAAAAGCAGGGATGTACTTCTGAGACTCTGGCTCTGGTCAGGCCACATTTGAAGCATTATGCGCAGTTTTGGGCCTCCTATTTAGCAAGGATGTGTTGGCCCAGGAGGGTGTTCAGAGGAGGTTCACAAGAATGGTCCCAGGAATGAAAAGTTAATGAGGGACTTTTGAGGGCTCTGGTACTATATGGAGTTTAGAACGATGAGGGGGGTTGCAATTGAAACCTACAGGATACTGAACAGCCTGGAGAGAGTGGATGTTGGGAAGATGTTTCCATTGTTAGGACAAACTAGGACCCGAGGGTACAGCCTTAGAGGAAAAGGAAGACCCTTTTGTTGGGAGACAAAGAGAAACTTCTTCAGCCAGAGAGTGGTGTATCTGTGGAATTCACAGCCACAGAAGTCTGTGGAGGCCAGGTCATTGAGCATATTTAAGATGGAGACAAATGTTTTTAAGTATTAAGAGGATCAAGGGTTCCAGGACGAATGGGCTTGAGAAAGTTAACAGCCACGATTGAATGGTGGAGTGGACTCAATGGGGTGAATGGCCTAATTTCAGTTCCTATGGTCTTATGATATGCTGATGAGTGGGCAAAGAGATGAAGTGGGGAGTAGCCTTAAGGGGAAGCTGGATACAGACACAAGGGAGAAAGAAATACAAGAACTGTACAATAAATTTCAGAACTCTTAGGAGCACTGGCATGCAAAGGGATCTGGGCATATAGATCCCTGAAAGTGGAAACAGAGGTGGGTGTGGTGGTCAAGAAGGCCAATTCCCTGAGTGTAAGAATTGGCAAGTTATGTTACAGCTATTTATTTCAACCACATTCGGAATATTGTATGCAGTTCTGGTCACCACACTATCAGAAAGACGTGGATGCTCTGGGAGAGTGTGCTTTAGTCAAGGGCTAATGTTGTGTAATAGGAGTAGGTGAATAAGTCTGTGTCAGTTACTCTTCAGAGGGTCAGTGTGCACATGTTGCGCTGAATGGTCTTCTCCACACTAGGGATTGTATGGTACTCAGAGGTTTTTTTTAATTTCCCAGGGTGAAAAGGTCAACCACAAAAGGGCACAGGTTCAAGGCAAGAGGAGGGCAGTCTACAGGAGAAGTGGAGGGGAACGTTTTTTACACAGAGGGTTGATGGGTGGTGGAAGCAAGCACCTTAGCAACTTTTAAGGTGTATCTTGATAGACACACGAATGCGAGATGAACAGAAGGATAGAAACCACACATGGGCAATAAATAGCAGGTCCAAGTGAGAATTAAGAATTGGCACAAGCTTGACAGGGGTGCCTAAACCAAATAAGAAGGGCTTGTGACTGTGCTGCATTGTACTGATACAGGTTTTCCCCACTATTCAAAAGTGGAGTGTTCATATGAAGCCTTTCATAAGGCAAAATAGAGTAAAGCGAAGAAGCAATGAACATTAATTCATTTATATCGTATATACTCAAATAATAGTCAAATTTTTGACTACTTTTCAAGGTTAAATTTAGGGGGTCAACTGTTACTTGGATACTACTTGAGGGGTTGAAATTCATGCCTGGCAAGATTCATACCATATCATAAGCAGAAGCTCAACTGATGAATAAAGCCAAAAAAAAATTATGGTAATTCTGAAAACTGAGTGGAACATACTGACAACGGACTGGAAGACAGGAACAGAGCCGACCAACCGACAGACTGCAGAGCTGGAGTGGAACATGACGGCCATCACACTGACTCACAAACATTGGTCTGCTGTCTATGAAGAACTGGGGTCGACTTTTACATGATCAGACTACTTTTCACAGCACTTGCAAGAAAAAAAATCAAACACGTCCAATTGCCATGCATGGTGCACAGGAAATGTACTCAAGGTTTTTTTTAAAAAAGGTTTCCAGCATTCAGGCACAACGCTACATATGCACATGTCCATTTAAATACTGGGTAGGTTGATTCTTTGGAAGATGACAATCGCAAAGAAGTGAAGCTCTTCAGCAAGGTGCTGGATTTGGTAGAATGATTAATTAGTATGCCCATTCCCCTCCCTCCATCACATCATTGGGCAAGACAAAAGCGCAGGATCTAAATACCTACATACACACCACACAATCCTACCCAATGACTGCATGTGACCA
>NW_025177727.1:0-2123 GCF_004010195.1 Chiloscyllium plagiosum | reverse complement strand
AACTGTCCAGAATACGCTGTTGTGAATATCTATACTATACTTTATTACAAAGCCAAGATCACTGATAATGAAAACCAAAACACCCAGGAAACATCACCTCACCTTGTAATCTGACTTGTGATAAGTATGGATGAATTTAGAATACAGATGGAAAGCGGGAAGATTAAATCCAATCCCAAGATCCTGGCGAAAACAAAGGAGACTACAATAGGATGAGGCAGGAGTTTGCTAATGTCGACTGGAAGCAAAGGCTTTACGGTGGGACAGTTGACGGCCAGTGGAGAAATATCAAAGCAATTTTTCAAAGTGTTTAGCAAAAGTATATATTAGTGAAAAGGAAGGACTGGAGGAAAAGGAATAATCTGACATGGGTGGCTCAGGAAATAAGGGAGTCTATCAAATTGAAATAGAAGGCATACAAATTGGCAAAGACCAAGGAGAAGCTAGGAGATTAGAAAAACTTTAAAGATCAACAGAAAGCTTGATGGGATTGGGGATAAAAAGTGACGAGTATTATCCCCAGGGCCAGAATAGCAGTTGACACTGCTAGAGGGGAACTTGTGGCCTCTGTAATTGTTGAAGTACTTAACTGAAGAAGTCTATCATCATAGAGATACACCTGATAAAGTTAAAGATTACGCCGTGCTCGGAAAGCTCGTGCTTCCAAATAAAACTGTTGGACTATAATCTGGTGTTGTGAGATTTATAACTTTTCCCACCCCACTCCAACACCGTCTCCTCCACATCAAAATCCTGACAGACAGTCCCACTGAAACTGAAGCGACTGTCAGGTACTTGAGTGAGCCATGGGGGTGTGGGGGAGGGGTGTGTTGTTTAAACACAATGTGCTGAATTGAAGTAGACTTTTTAAACCGCTGTTGCCATGGAGATAATCCTGATAACCAGCCTACATTCAAAGCCACAAACTTCGCAAACATGGACTTGGCAGTGTTTCAGTAATTTTTCCAGACGCACTGACATTTGAAATATTCGTCGACGGGCAGAATGCACACCTTTCCTTCCAGATGAAAAGGCCAACGATATTCAGATTGGGACGGATCCAGTAACCTTCAGGTCTGAACATGAAGTTCAATTTGAATTTCTCAACTGCAAATTCACCCTTTCAGTATCCTACAACAGAGAAAACAAGTCACCACTGTAAATACAGGATGGAACTTTATAAGACAATGATAGTATTAAATTGTAGTTTCCTTGTTCCCCCAAAGCTTTAAATCTCAGTCTCCTAATTTATCTCTCTTGTTAACTGAAGACCAAACCAATCTCCGCACTCCTTTCCACCATACCCAGTTTTCACAATCTCTCTCATCTCCTTGAATTCAGTTACCTCGCTCCTTTCTGCAGACTCAGAACCAAATCAATGATTCTGACTCGGAGCCTCCCGAGTGTTGGTGAATCCACCACCTAGGTCCCCGGGTTTCCTTCCTGGTTGGAACCGTATTGGGGAAAAATCAATCTGGAACATCTCATTTATATTCCCCACCTCCACCCTCTGATGAGAACCATACTGCACACACTGCTTCTCGCACACTCTGGCAAAAACATATCTGGTTGAACTAAAATGAACCAATTTCGAGCTCTAATTGCAGACCCATCCTTGTCCCTTTCCATAACAATCCTGAATCTTCACAAAAAGCGTTCTGATAACTTTCTGCAAAATGCACCCCCAGTGATACTTTGACCACTCGTCAGGATACCAGGGGAGAGGCTATTCGCCGGGACATGTTCCCAGAGGAGGAAGGTAGGGAGCTGCAAATGATAGATTAATCCCACACACCCACAGCCTCCCTCCCTGGCACTGACCCACTCTGCACACACTGCGACAATTGGCCAGCACTGCGCCCGTGCACTGGTCTCCCCTCATTCAGCAAATGCTCCAGATCATATAGGAGCCTGGGTGATTGACAGCATCTGCTCCCAATAGAGTGGATGGGGCGGGGCTGGAGGACTGGGACAATGGGATTGTAAACAATGAATGAATGTGGAGGACACTGGGGGATGGACAGGTCAGTGAGGGACAGGAGCAGTGCAGCACCAGGAGGGGATCCTGGACAAACTGAGTAATTGGAGATTCTGACAGGAGAGAAACTACAGAAAGGTTCTTG
>NW_025177726.1:0-2123 GCF_004010195.1 Chiloscyllium plagiosum | reverse complement strand
CACAGGCCTTCAGTCCAACAAGCATCCTTCCACTATAACTCTCTGTTTCCTACCCTCAAGCAAATTTTGGATCTGATTTGCAAGCTCCCCCTCAATTCCATATGATCTAAGCTTCCAGAGCAGCCTACCATGTGGAACCTTACCGAAGGCCTTACTGAAATCCATAAACTCTACGTATACCACCATGCCCTTGTCAAAGTTACTGGTCATTTCGCCATAGCACTCTCACAAATCTTTGAACCATGATCCACCATGCACAAGGACGTGCTGACTGCACATAATCACACCCAGCCTTTCCAAATGCATGTATATCGTCCTCTCAAGAAACCTGTCTACGAGAGATGTCAGGTTTACTGGTCTATAGGTCCCAAGTTTTTTATTGTAGCTCTTCTTGAATAAGGTCACAGCATTCACTACCTTCCAGTCCTCCGGGACCTCATCCTTTGGCTACTGATGATACAAAAGTACCAACCAGGGCCCCCACTATTACTTCTCTGTCCTCCTGCAGTGTTTCTGAATATATCTGGTCAGGACTAGGAGATTTATAGAATTACTGCATAGTCTGAAAGATATGTCTACTTATTTCAGGTGAAAACACGAAAGAGTGGGAAAGTGACCTAATGATGATTAACATAACAAATTAAAGAATATATTAATCACAGGATGTGACTTCAGAAAAATTCCAGACATTGTGCAATCCTAAGAATTCTCAAAAAATTGCAATCCAGAAAAGGGAAGTCCATAAAACTGATCGGGAAATCAAAAAGCGAACATTCATGCAAGCAAAAAGACTGCAAAAATATATGATCTATATTTCAAAAAAAAAACATAGTCAAATGTGGAAATTTGCAATCGGGAGAGACGAGTTTATGGTGCATAACAGGGAAATGGCAAAGCAAATGACCAGTTACTTTACGTTGGTCTTAATGGAGTAAGATCCAGAAAATCACCCAGAAATACGAAGTGATCGTTTAGGACTTGTGGAAGTAAAGACATAAAGTCAATTCATATCAGTAACAAGGCAATATTGAACATGCAGCTGGATTGAGCATTGCGAAGCTTGACAAACCAGATGTACTTCGTACCAAACTCTTCAGAAATAAATCACAAACAGAAGTATTGATTGCATTGTCGATGACTGCGTTCTATTTTCCCGTACATTCTGCAGAGTCTGGAAGCTGGTGTAGATAAATGTACATTAGTAAACGTAATCCAAGCACTATAGACGCATAGTAGTGATCCAAGCATCTACAAAGGGAAAAAGAGATAGTGTGGAGAATTGCTGACAAATTAATTTGACATTTGTCGGGAAACTGTTGGAATCTATTATATAGGATGTGATATTGGATATTTAGACATTAACAGCAAACTTTGAGAGACTCAGTATGCATTTCTGAAAGGGAAATCATACTTGACAAACTTTGGAATTGTTTGATTTTGATTCTTACAGCATAGATAATGGGGATCCATAAGAATTGAAATATCTTAAATTATCAGAAGGCTTTCTATAAGAACTCACACAGTGAGTTCGAAAATGAAATGATGTGAAGGGTATTTGAAAGAATATATGTAAGTGGAAACTTAAAGTTTGGTTTGCCTTCCTTTAAGGGAGTCAGAATATAGATGTAAAGGCATGTTGAAGCAGTTTCACAGAATGTTGGTGACACTGTACCTGGAGTATTGAGAACAGTTTTGGTGACCAAATCTGAGAAAGAATATACTGACCACAGAGGAAGTGTAATGGACAATATCCAGATAAATCCCTCAGATGGCGAGATTGCGTGATGAGGAAACTCGGCCGGTGTTCTGTAAAGTTTCAACGAATCAGCGGTGGGTCACTGTGAACTTTATAAAACTCACAAAACATACGACAAGTTGGAAATTAACAGGAAATTTATCAGGCTGTCTGATCCACCTTCAAAGCAAATTAAGGCAGGATAAGCGACAGACCATTTAAGACTGCAATAAAGAGGAAATTCTGCGCGTGGAGGGGACTGCCTAACACAGGGGCAAGGCAGGGCAAGATTACAGAGAATCCGCAGATAACCTACAAGTGTGTCAAGCGGAACAGAATAACCACTGAACACGGAAGACTCAGCGACTTGCCAAGTTGCATCTAAATC
>NW_025177725.1:0-2123 GCF_004010195.1 Chiloscyllium plagiosum | reverse complement strand
CCTTGGAGATTGGAACGTGGCAGTTGTTCATCCATGCAGCAAGGAACCATGTTTGGATGCTTGTTCCCAGTGAACTACCACTGTTTCCTGATGTAGATCAATAATTCAAACTTTTTTATTAGGAGTCATGATTTAGTAGTTTACTGACGATACATAGTCGTGTCGTTGACTATGATGAATAATGTCAGGGACCGCAGGGATGTATCCATCAGGTGGAAAGGAAAAATGGCAAATGGAATTGAATCCAGACTAATGAGTGGTAGTGAATTTGGAGGGTTGTAACAATAACAGTGAGGATTCTGAGTGGTGTACATGAACAAAGAGATCTTGGAGTGGGCATTCACAGATCCCTGAAGATTGTTGCACAGGTAGATCAGTTGTTCGAGAGGTTTTTGGATATTTTCTATTGTTGACCACAGACTGTGGATGATATTCGATCTTTAGTAACCGCCAGTTTAGGAAACAACTAAAGGAATGAGCACAAGTCTGGTCCATGCAATAATCTACATTTAAAAAAATTGGAAGTTGAAAGATAGAGGGCTGAAGTATAAATCTTTGCCCATCAAACGACTTCACCACTCAATGAATTTACCACTGATTCCTCTCCAGGTAATGCTGGTATGTGCCTCAGAGGGTAATTTGCAAATGGTGGAGGTTCAGTGCATCTTCAAACTTGTCCTTATAGTCAGTACAATTTTTGAAGGTTCTGTCAACAAAGCCTGGATGACTTACTCCAGTGAATCTTCTAGGTGATGCACTCTGCTGCAATTGTGCCTAAGCAGTTAAGGGAATAAATATTCAGGTGTTGAACAATATACAGTTAAGTGACTGCATTGTCGTGGAGGGTGCCCAGCTCCTTCAGTGGCATTGAAGCTGCACCCACCTAGGCAAATGGAGAGAGTTCTGTTAAACATCTAATTTGTGCGTTGCGGACGATGTAGGCTTCACGGAGATAAGAGTTGAGTTAATAATCAAGCAAAGTCGACCCACGGACAGGTGTTTGTCGTCAACTTATTTATATGGGCGGTCAGGTTCCATTTTTCCTAAATACTAGCTTCCAGGACGATTACACGGAGGAATGCAGTTACATTGAACCCATTGAATGTCAATCGAATATGATTAGATTCTCATTTGTCAGAGTTATCTTCGCTGCATTTGGTCCTTTTGTGGGTCAATCCGATTCTAATCGCTTTCTGATTTCAATTCCAATTCCCGTCTGCGCCTGAAATTTCAACCCGTTTCCTCACCGAAATTTCTTCACCTGTCTTAATAATTTGTAAGGACGCTGTTAGGGACAGCGCAGACTTACTAACATGTTGCTAACTCTGTATACAGTAGAACTTCGTAGAATGATTGGTTAGGCTGGGATTATTCTCCTTGAAACAAAGGAGGAGGAGGGGAACTTTATAATCACATAATAACATTCATAAACGTTCAATATTCGTGGGATCTTGACAGGATAGATACGGGCAGGTGGCTTGCCCTATGCTCTGAGGAGAGCACCAGAGGACATAATCTCAGAATTAGATATTGCCCATTTAATTCAGAAATGAGGAGTAATTTCTTTGCTCAGGAATCAAAGAATCTGTGGCATTTTCCAGTACCCGCTGTTAAGACTGTGTGGTTGGTATTTTCAAACTGTGCCAGATAGTTAATCAGAAAGATGATGAAACTTTGTCGAGCTAAGTGAGCTGAAAGGAATTCAAGATTATCAGATCGACTATGTTAAAAATCACACAATACCAGGTTATAGTCCAACAGGTTTAATTGGAAGCACACTAGCTTTCGGAGCATCACTCCTTCATCAGGTAATAGTCAGGTGACTATCAGGTGTTGTGTAATTTTTAACTTTGTACACCCCAGTCCAACACCGGCATCTCCAAAACAGATCAACCATGAGTTCGTTGAATAGTTGAGCAGACTCCTTGGGCTGAATAGCATACTTCCATTTGGTTTAACATTTCGTCTAACGCTTTATTTTATTCATGAGTTCAGAATTGTGAGGGCATGTGATGAAGTGACAGAAAAGGTTTATTAAACAGATCAGACAGATCAGGAACAAGGCTCATAAACTCAGGAAGAAGAAACATGCTGTGACCTGGGGGCAACAACTGACACTGGGC
>NW_025177724.1:2002-2123 GCF_004010195.1 Chiloscyllium plagiosum | reverse complement strand
ACAAAGATTTCAGTGAGTCCCTCTCTCACTGCTTCATCCCCCCTCCCCCCACCTTGTCTCAGCCGGATCCTTCCAGCCCGGCACCGCCTTCCTGACCTGCAGTCTTCTTCTTGACCTCTCC
>NW_025177724.1:0-1205 GCF_004010195.1 Chiloscyllium plagiosum | reverse complement strand
GTTAGAAATTGTAAATTTTTCAGGAGTGCAGGTACTGCGTCATTTCATCAGCATTGTAAAGTTTCCTGGCAGCACTGGGACGTTTGGGCTGTGTTCACTAGATGTGGAGGTGCCGGTTTTGGACTGGGGTGGATAAAATTTAAAAACTCTCACAACACCAAGTTTATTTGAAAGCACCAGCTTTTGGAATGCTGCTCCTTCATTGGGTAGCTGTGGAGCAGGATCGACAGACATTACGTTTTATAGCAAAAGATCATTATGTCATCGATCTATTGAAGAAACCTAAATTGCTGTTAAGTCTTTCATCTTTTAGAATGGGTTGCAGGTTTCAGTTTGTTCGTACATAAATCATTGAACATCTTTCAAGTCATGTTCTTGAGATGATTTAAGGTTAGATTTTTTAAAAAAAGTCACATCTCAGCTCAGACAATGCCTTAAAGGTGTGAGGTTTGAGTCTGTCAAAACCAGTCTGATTCAAGGTTGGGATCCTATTTCCCAAGTAGGAATTTATAAAATATTACATGGATTGAGTGCCTGCAGACTGTGCGCTTTTGAAGCAAAATTGAATGTATCTGCAAATATAATTCTGCCAATACAAATTCACTCCGTGTGTGTGTGTGTGTGGTAAAGTGTAAGTGTGATGGAGTATATGTCTGTGAGAGGCTTGGTGTATGTGTGTATGAGATGGGTATGAACGCAAGGGTTTACGTTTTACTAAAACAAGGAAGTGCAGTTAATTGTAGGACCCTGGGTCATGTTGTAAAAGAGAGAGACATTGAGTCATAGAGATATACAGCATGGAAACAGACCCTTTGGTCCAATCTATCCACACCGACCAGATATCCCAACCCAATCTAGTCCCACCTGCCAGCACCCGGCCCTTATCTCTCCAAACCCGAGACATGGGGTGGAGGGTTAGGTACATAGTTCTTTGAAAGTTGTATTACTGGTAGGCAGAGTGGTTTAGAGTACTGGGTACAGTTCTGGTGGCCCTGTAATAGGAAGGAGACTATTAGAGAGGGTTTGGTAAAGATTAATCAGGACTGAATACCAAAGAGTTCTTCCTTCGCGTTGGGGAGCTCAAAACTAGGGGGCATATTTCAAAGTGAGAGGAGAGAGATTTAAAAGGAACCCGAGGGGCAACGTTTTGACAGAGGGTGGTTTGTGTTTGCAATGAACTTGCTGAGGATGTGGTAGATGCAGGT
>NW_025177723.1:0-2123 GCF_004010195.1 Chiloscyllium plagiosum | reverse complement strand
GTCGAAGTGGTGTCCTTCCTCATCAGTATGTAAGGATCCAAGTGAGAATGAATTATGTCTTTTTGTGGCTAGTTGAGGATCATGTATTCCAGTGGCTAGTTTTCTGCTTGGTTGTCCAATGTAGTGTTTGTTACAGTTTTTGCAAGGTATTTTGTAAATGAGATTAATTTTACTTTGAGAGTGTGGTGCTGAAAAAGCACAGCAGATCAGGCAGTATCCGAGGAGCTGGAGAATCGATGTTTTGGGCAAAAGCCCTTCATCAGGAATTAGTTTTGTTTGTTGTCTGTATATAGGGTCTTTCAAGTTCATTAGCTGCTATTTTAGTGTGTAGGTGGGTTTGTGGGCAACCATGATGCCAAGAGGTCTGAGTAGTCTGGCAGACATTTCCACAATGTCTTTGATGTAAGGGAGAGTGGCTAGGGTTTCTGGACATGTTTTGTTTGCTTGTTTGGGTTTGTTGTTGAGAAACTGGCAGACTGTGTTCATTGGGTACTCTTTCATTTTCAATACGCTGTCTAGGTGATATTTCTCTGTACCCAATGAATATAGCCCACTGATTTCTTAGCAACAAACCTAAACAAGCAGACAAAATGCATCCAGAAACCCCAGCCACTCTCCCCTACATCAAAGACATCTCGGAAATGACTGCCAGACTACTCAGATCCCTTGGCATCATGTTAGCCCACAAACCCCACCAACACACTCAAACAGCAGCTAATGAACTTGAAAGACTCTATACAGACAAGAAGCAAAACTAATGTCATTTGCAAAATACTTTGCAAGAACTGGAACAAACACTACATTGGATAAACAGGCAGAAAACTAGCCACCAGGATACATGAACAAAATGACATGACCCACTCTCACTAGTATCCACACATACAGATGAGGAAGGACACCACTTTGATTGGGACAACACATCCATCTTAGGACAAGCCAAACAGAGACATGCATGAGAATTCCTAGAAGCATGGCATTCCAACCAGAACTCTATCAACAAACACATTGACTTCGACCCCATTTACCAAGCTCTGAGAAAAAGAATGGGAAATGACATCACCCCAGGAAATGACATCACAAACCTAAACACAAATAGAAATCAGGTCACTAACACCAGTGCTTCACTGAAGGCTCACTGATGATGTTACCTAGTCTGGTGAAGAAACATCTAAAAATGAATCTTCCAGCTTACATCCATTCATTGAATATTTCCCCTGGTGAACCTAGCCTAATACTTGCTTAGCTGGATTGTGTTCCTCAGAGGGGTCTTCTCCAGCCCCCTAGTATATACTTGACTGTTCTCTTTGGTCAATTTGATTTGGCATCTTTCTTCTTGAAAAATCGGTACCCTACATCAAGTTTTACCTCACTCCTTACCTCTATTTCAATCAATGTCATTGTCCTTGCTCACACCTTCTACTACATGCATTAAGCACAGAATTTCTGCCTGCGATTGCTGCCTCTGAATAAACAAATATATGACGAGGAGGTGCCGGTGTTGGACTGGGGTGGATAAAGTTAAAAATCACACAACACCAGGTTATAGTTGTATGACACAATGATCTTTTGCTATAAATTCTGTGTCCTATGATCCTGCTCCATTAGCTACCTGACAAAGAGCAGTGCTCTGAAAGCTTGTACTTCCAAATAAAACTGTTGGACTATAATCTGGTGTTGTGTGATTTTTAACTTTGAACAAAAACAGACATTCTTAGCTATAATGTTTTGGTAAATTTCTGATTTGTGGAAAATATCAAGTAGTTTTGACATAATTTTAATCATCAAAAGAAGTTGTTTTAAACTATGAGTAACAAATAAACAGAGGGCCAGGCACACAGAGAAAGAGACTGAGAAACATAGAGAGAGTGGCAGTCAGAGAAGAATGCGGAAACAGAGTGGGACTCACATGCACAGTCTGGGAAACAACTAACAAACACTTTACTAAACACCTACCTGTCCTCAAATAGACTATTTTAACTATTTTCCCATAGGAAGCCTTCATTGTGTTACAGAAAAGTTTTGAGATCCGAAGCAGTGTTTGATTAAATACATATTTGAGGTTATGAGGTGGCCTATTCTCTGTATTGACTCTATGTTTGCCATCTACAGGCTTGTTCAATAAC
>NW_025177722.1:0-2123 GCF_004010195.1 Chiloscyllium plagiosum | reverse complement strand
GCACAATCAGTACCTCAGAAATTGCTCTTCAATGACTCAGAAAGTGCTTCCTCAGTACCCCAGATATTTTTCCCTCGGTACTTCAGATCGTGCTTACTCAGTACGTCTGAATGTGCTCCCTCAGTACCTCAGAAAGTGCTCCCTCAATACCTCAGGAAGTGCTCCCTCAGTACCTCAGACAGTGCTCCACCAATACCTCAAAAAGTGCTCTCTCAGTACCTCAGAAAGTATTCTCTCAGTACCTCAGACAGTGCTCCCTCAATAGAACAGAAAGTGCTTCCTCAGTACTTCAGAAAGTTCTCCCTCAGTACCTCAGAAAGTGCTCCATCAATACCTCAGAAAGTGCTCCCTCAGTACCTCAGAAAGTGCTCCCTCAATACCTCAGGAAGTGCTCCCTCAATACCTCAGATATTTCGCCCTCAATACCTCAGATAGTGCTCCCTCAATACCTCTGAAAGTGATCACGCAATACCTCAAAAAGTGCTCCGTCAGTACCTCAGAAAGTGCTCCCTCAATATTTCAGATAGTTCTCCCTCAATACCTCAGATAGTTCTCCCTCAATACCTCTGAAAGTGCACCCCCAATATCTCGAAATGCGCTTCCTCAATACCTCAGAAAGTGCTCCCGCAATACCTCAGATATTTCTCCCTCATACCTCCGAAAGTGTACCCTCAATATCTCAGAAAGTGCTCCCTCAGCACATTAGATAGTTCTCCCTCAGTACCTCAGAAAGTGCTCCCTCAGTACCTCAGAAAGTGCTCCATTAGTACCTCAGACAATGCTCCCAAATACCTCAGAAAGTGCTCCCTCAATATCTCAGAAAGTGCTCCTCAGTACCTTAGATAGTTCTCCCTCAGTACCTCAGAAACTGCTCCCTCAGTACCTCAGATAGTGCACACACAATTTCTCAGACAGTGCTCCCTCAATACTTCAGAAAGTGCTTTCTCAGTACCTCAGAAAGTGCTCCCTCAATACCTCAGGAAGTGCTACCTCAGTACCTCAGAAAGTGCTTCCTCAGTACCTCAGATAGTTTTCCCTCAGTCCCACAGACAGTGCTCCCTCAGTACCTCAGAAAGTGCTCCCTCAATATCTAAGAAAGTGCTCCCTGAATATCTCAGATAGATCTCTCTCAATACCTCAGACAGTGCTCCCTCAATACCTCAGAAAGTGCTCCCTCAGTACCTCAGAAAGTGCTCCCTGAATACCTCAGACAGTTCTCCCTCAATACCTCAGTCAGTGATCCCTCAATACCTCAGACAGTGCTCTCTCAATGCCACGGAAAGTGCTCCCTCAATACCTCAGAAAGTCATCCCTCAACATCTCAGATATTTCTGCCTCAATGTCTCAGATAGTTCTCCCTCAATACTTCAGAAAGTGCATCTTCAGTACCTCAGATAGTGATTCCTCAAGACGTCGGAATGTGCTCCCTCAGTACCTCTGAAGGTGCACCCTCAATATCTCAGAAAGTGCTCCCTCAGTACCTCAGAAAGTGCTCCCTCATTACCTTAGATAGTTCTCTCTCAGTACCTCAGAAAGTGCTCCCTCAGTACCTCAGATAGTGCACACTCAGTACCTCAGATAGTTTTCCCTCAGTACCGCAGATAGTGCTTCCTCAGTACCTCAGAAAGTGCACCCTCAATACCTCAGAAAGCGCTCACTCAATACCTCAGGAAGTGCTCCCTCAATATTTCAGATAGTTCTCCCTCAATACCTCAGATAGTTCTCCCTCAATACCTCTGAAAGTGCACCCTCAATATCTCGAAATGTGCTCCCTCAATACTTCAGGAAGTGCTCCCGCAATACCTCAGATATTTCTCCCTCATACCTCCGTAAGTGCTCCCTCAATATCTCAGAAAGTGCTCCCTCAGTACCTTAGATAGTTCTCCATCAGTACCTCAGAAAGTGCTCCCTCAGTACCTCAGAAAGTGCTCCATTAGTACCTCAGACAGTGCACCCCAATACCTCAGAACGTGCTCCCTCAATATCTCAGAAAGTGCTCCCTCAGTACCTTAGATAGTTCTCCCTCAGTACCTCAGAAAGTGCTCCCTCCGTACCTCAGATAGTGCACACTCAGCTTCTCAGACAGTGCTCCCTCAATACCTCACAAAGTGTTTCCTCAGTAT
>NW_025177721.1:0-2123 GCF_004010195.1 Chiloscyllium plagiosum | reverse complement strand
ATCACAGAAAGGACAAGCTACAACTAGAAACAATGAAATGAGGTTGAGAGGAAAACTGACCAAGGTAAACAGGCTAAACAAACTGAAACATGCCTGTGAATGAACAGTGGAAAGCAGTTGAAGGAGCAGTGTAAATCACTCAGCAAAATGACATTCCGTTGAAACAGGCAAAACCTCAGCGAGACATTTCCGCCGGTCCCTCACTCAGGACAAAATGGATCATATTAGATTATCAGGCTGAGAAGATCACCAAAAAGTACTTAAAATCCTGAAGTGAGAGTGTGTTTTAGGAGTAAGCGATAAAGGGATGCAAAGGATCTGCTAGTAGGAGGGGGGCAGTGGGAAAGGGAATCATTGTCAGGGTTTCATGCCACGATAGGAACAGGAAGAGGTGAAGGTGTTGGAGTTGGTGACAGTGTTACAGAGAGTTACCAGGGACTGAACACTGTTACTAAGCCAGTACGGATTGCTGCAGCTGGAGGGGTTTGCAGAGGTAGGGAGGGACGTCCATTCCATTCATGGAATGGATGAGATGAGACCTTCCTACCGATCAACAATGCTTTTATGGTAGCCCCACCAATATCCTCTACAGCCTCAATCTGATGCCCCTGCTTCTACTCTCAATGCTCTGCCCAATGAAGGTAACCATCCCAAACGCCTGCTTCACCAGCCTGTCTACCTGTGACACCACTTTCAAAGAACTGTCTACCTGTATCCCCGGGTCACTGACTAACAACACTACCCAGGGCCCGAACATTAACTGTACAAGTCCCACCCTGGTTTGTTTCACCAAAATGGAACAACTCACCTTTATCTAATTAAACTCCATCTGCTATTCTTCAGCTCACTCTCCCAGCAGGACTGTTCATCCTGTTGTATCATATACAACCTTCTTCACTGTCCACTTTACCACCAATTTCAGTGTCAACCAAAAAACTTACTTACCACGAAACCAATATTCTTATCCAAACCATTTATCCAAATGACAAACAACAGGGGACCCACTACACCGCTGGTCACTTGCCTCCAGTCAGAAAAATAACATGCCTCCCATCACCCACTGTCTCCGACCATCAAGCCCAATTTTGTATCAATTTCCCTAGCTCCTCCTGAATGCCATATCCTTTTATATTGATACTATTACCTAGTTTACCATATGGAATGTAGAACACGGAACAATACAGCACAAGACACTTCGGGCGTGATGACATGTCAAACTTTTATCCGACTGTAAGATCAAACTAACCAACATACCGTTCAATTTACTATCATGCATATGCCCATTAAATGTCCCAAATGTATCTAATTTTACTACCACTGCTGGCAGTGCATTCTATCTACACACCACTCTCTATGTAAAGAATTTACCTCTGAAATTGCTCCTTCACCATCTTCCAATCACCTGAAAATTATGCCCCTTCGTAATAGCCATTTATGCCATGGGATAAAGAAGTCTCACTATTCACTCTATCTATGACGGTCATCATCTTGTTCACCACTACCAAGACGCCCCTCACACTTCTTCACTCCAGTGAGAAAAGCATTACCTCCCTCAAGCTTTCTTCATAAGACATGCTCTCCAGAACAGGCAGCATCCTCTTTACCCTCTCTAAAGCTTCCACCTTCTTCCTGTAATGAAGGGACCAGGCATGAACACAATATCGCAAGTGTGGTCTAACCAGATCTCTATAGGGCTGCAGCATAACCTCACGGCTTTAAAACTCAATCCCCAAGCTAATGAAATCCAGCACAACATATTCCTTCTTAACAAACCTATCAGCTTGCATTGCAATTTTGAGGGATCTATCGACGTGGAACCCAAGATTCCCCTGTTACTTGAGACTACCAAGTATTCTGCCTTTAACCCTGCATTCAGCATTCAAATTTGACCTTCCAAAACAAAACACTTCACACTTTTCCAGATTGAAGTCCATCTGCCACTTCTCAGCCCAGCTCAATGTCCCGTTGCAACCTACAACAGCCATCTACACTATCAACCACTTCACCAACCTTGGTGTCATTGGCAAACTGACTAACACACTCTTCCGCTGCCACATCCAAGTCATTGAAAAAAAAAATCACAATCAGTCGAGGTCTTGGAACCGATCCCTGCAGAACACCAC
>NW_025177720.1:897-2123 GCF_004010195.1 Chiloscyllium plagiosum | reverse complement strand
AATATGTGTTATGGAATAATTCAATTACCTGAGATTCCATTCAGTTTAGACCACTTCTAGTGATGAATCATCATTATCATTATCAATGACAAATTACGTTCCTGGAACAGAGCGCTTGTCCGACCATGACTTCCCCACTCTTCTCGAGACACTGCAACATCACTTTACATAATTGAGTCTTCCATGTTTCACCGCGAATTATTGTCTCTGGGACCTGTTCAAGCAATAGACTTTCAGAGATATATATATAACACCTCATCTTTCAGCATCAGATATTGAGAGGTATCTCAGAACATAGTAAACTCTTCACTTCCTGCTGCTGACATATGGGAGTAAATTTTACATTCGCAAGTATATGATTTAAGAAAATCTTTTCCTCCTCAACCAAACTCCGATCAGCTTGTACGTTCTTGTTCAGTTTTGTATGCTTTACTGGAATTTCTGTCACCAGTGCAACAAAATTTATTGGCTTATCGTGTTTCCTTACAGTTGGTTTCACAAAGCTTTCCCTAACCTACCAGCAGCGTGATTTCCGATGTCCTATTTTATTGCAATGCAAAAACGGGAGGTTTCTTTTTTCTTTTCTCTGTTCCTTTTAACGGTTTGATATTAACCTGTGGTAAATTATCCACATGAATTCAATCGAAATCTACCTTTCCATGTCCATGTGAGAAATTCTCTTTTCCCGAATTTAAGTCCCTGATTGATTGAAATTTATTATGGAAGCCAAACTTGGTAACTGACCCAATTCATAGCCATCAGCCATTTCAGCTGCTAATCTATCCGTCTTGATCCTTTGCTTTTCCTCATGGATTGTTGCTATTTCATTACTTGAAATTCTGAATTCCTCCAAACTGGTTTTGTCTCGAAGAGCGTCGTAGGTTTTCTCTATTTTGAATGCCCTTACCCATATAAAAAATTACTTTATTTGATCCTTTCAAACTCAATGGAAGTTTAACCAGGTTCCCTCCTTAGATTCCTGAAGCGTTTTCTGTCGGCTTCTTCCACCAGTTTCAATGGAATTGCGCTGGCTTTCTTCAACTCCTCAGAAACCCCAGATCCGTCCTGTTACAGTAATGGAAATACTTCATCAGCTCTAACCACAACTTTTGTTTGGATAAACATAACTCACGTGAGATTAACAAAAAAAGGCATCCGCATCCTTCTCATCAAAACTAGGCAATGCATGAATGCATTTAAGCAGATTTTCACCATATCTTTGAATG
>NW_025177720.1:0-876 GCF_004010195.1 Chiloscyllium plagiosum | reverse complement strand
GGCTTTCTTCAACTCCTCAGAAACCCCAGATCCGTCCTGTTACAGTAATGGAAATACTTCATCAGCTCTAACCACAACTTTTGTTTGGATCTACATAACTCACTTGAGATTAACAAAAAAAGGCATCCGCATCCTTCTCATCAAAACTAGGCAATGCATGAATGCATTTAAGCAGATTGTCACCATATCTTTGAATGGTAGGGTTTTGCTCATCCTTCACTCTCTTCCTCACTGAGCTGATCTTCAGCATTCATCTCCATCCTTTTACGTCGAATTTGCTGTATAATTACCAATTTCGGAAATTCAAAATGCCTGTCTGCCTTCCTTTCCTCTCTCTCAATTTCTCTCTCTTCATACTCTCTTTCCTTTTCTCTCTCGCCTGCTTTTATTCGTGCATCAAACTCTTTCATTTCTGTTGCACCGTCATTATATTTTACCTCTAACTAAAGATACTTTGTTGACAATTGAAATTTCACCAGCTCTAATTGTTTTTGATTCTGATTACATTTCCAGCAAATTTACTGAGCAATTGCTGGAATTACTCTCCTTTCCTCGTGCAAGAAGTAATCTCTAAGTCCAGGGTGTCTGCTCATCCCAGCAGGCTGGCCTTGATCGGCTTATGTAAATTCCCGAATATCAATTCTTCCACTCCGAGCAAACTCTTCGTAACTTGTTGTTTCAAGCGCAATTTAAACCAACTGACTTCAACATTCGGAAAAAAAACGTCCCTAATACCTCCCACATGCTGACGTTGAGTCCAAGAATCCTTATCCCTAAACGAAAATACTGAACAAATCCCTCAATGAGCCCACAAACAGTTACGGACCAAGGAAGACCCCAAACAAATTTCAAGAAGACCATAATTTTGCTGGTTTT
>NW_025177719.1:0-2123 GCF_004010195.1 Chiloscyllium plagiosum | reverse complement strand
GTGCAAAATGTAATTAATTGCAGTAGTACAATGTCTCGTGCGGGACAACTGAAATTTGCATGCTTAGCACATTAGAAACAGTGTACTGTGTACAGGCAGGCAATGGCTATTGTGGGAGACTGATACGTGCACATTCAGTTGTGCAACCCCAGTATTTAAAACTTGAGCGCATGTGAAATACTGCATCATTTCCGGTCTTTGCATGAAATCGATGTCGCCTTTCTTGAGCGCTGAAAGATTAGATACAGCCTTATAGCCGGCGAGGTCCTTTTTCGAGGTGAATGTTTAACAAACCAATTTACTATCCAAAATGATCCGAGATTAGTACCCCACACATTATTGAACGTACAACGTAGAATGTTCAATATTGAACATTGAACATTACAGTGCAGTACAGACCCTTCGTCCATCGATGTTGTGCTGACCAGTGAAACCATTCGAAAGCCGATCGAACCTATACTATTTCATGATCATTCATGTGATTATCTAATTACCATTTCAATCCACATAACATTGCCGAGTCCATTACTGTTGCAGACAGGTCATTCCACATCCTTGCTACTCTCTGAGTAAATAAATTGCTTGTCACAACTGTCCTATATCTATCACACCTTAATGTAAAGCTATGTCACCTCTTGCTAGCTATCACCATCCAAGGAAAAAAGGCTCTCACCCTCTCTAATGCTCTGATCATCTTGTATGCCTCTATGAAGTTACCTCTTATCCCCCTTCTCGCGAACAAAAACAGCCTCACGTCTCTCACCCTTTTCTTATAAGACTTTACTAAGATACTAGGCAACATCCTGCTAAATCTCCTCTGCACGCCTTTCCAAAGTTTCCACAGACTTCCAATCATATGGCCGCACCAGAGTTTTGTACAGCTGAAACAACACCGCATAGCTCCAAAACTCAAATCGTCTGCGAATAAAATCTGAAAAACTAAACGTTTTCTTTAACAACCCTATCAACCTGAGTTAAAGTCATGGCTGCAGATGCTGGAGGACAGAGTCGAAAAGTGTGGCGCTGGAAAAGTACAGCCCATTAGGCAACATCCGAGGCTTAGGAAAAGCCCTGCAGCAGAAGAGACATTCCTGATGAAAGACTTACGCCCGAAGCGTCAATTCTCCTGTTCATTGAAAGCTGCCGAACAGGCTGTGACTTCCCAGCACCACATCTATCAGCCTTTGTGGCAAATTACAGGGATGCATTCACATCGACCCAGAGACCTCTGTGCTCATGCAGACTGCCCCGAGTCTTACCCTGAGCCTAGTATGCTATATGTCTGTTCCTCGATCCAATATGCGTCACCTCACAATTTTCCACATTATACTCTTTTTGCCACCTCTCAGTCCAGTCCTCCAACTTTCTTATGTCCCACTGTCACCTGCAAAATCCTTCTACACTGTCCACAGCTCCACCTAGTTTAGGGTCATCGGCAAATGTTCTTACACATCGTTCGTTCATCGCACTTATCCAGGTCAGTTATAAAGATGAAAATCAGTAGTGGTCCAAAATCAGATCCTTGCGGTGCATCATTACGAACGGAAATCCAGGCTCATGGAAAGATGAAACGTGAAGGCGCAGTTAGTGCGCCTGAGTGTTACAAGCTAGCCAGGTAGGACCTTAAGAGGGAACTAGGAAGAACCAGAAGGGGACATCGAGATATTATCTGCTACAAATAGCTACATCATCCTCAATCCCATGCCTCTGCATTTTCTACAATGGCCCACCACAGGGAATCTTATCAAAAGCTTTACTGAAATCCACATATAGTACATCAACAGTTTTATCTTCATCCATCAGTTTCGTCACCTTCTCAAAAAACGCACTAAAGTTTGTGATGGTCGACCTACCCCTCAAAAAACCGTGTTGAATAGTCCTCATCAAATTATTACGTTCGAGGATATTATAAATCCTATCTCTCACAATACCACCGAAAACGTTCCAACAAGAATAGTAATGCTCACTGGTCGATTATTACCAGGGTTGTGTCTATTCCCCGACTTGAACAAGGGAACCACATTTGCTATCCTCCAATCTTCTTGCACTCTTCGTACAGACAATGGCGACATAAACATAAATATCAATGACAAATGATATGCTACCTCCTCACTAGGGTCCCA
>NW_025177718.1:0-2123 GCF_004010195.1 Chiloscyllium plagiosum | reverse complement strand
GTCCCTTCACTGCGTTAAACATTCACTCCCTTCACCGCGTTAAATATTCACTCCCTTCACCGTGTTAAACTTTCACTCCCTTCCCCGTGTTAAACATTCACTCCCTTCACCATGTTAAACATTCTCTCCCTTCACCGCGTTAAATATTCACTCCCTTCACCGTGTTAAACATTCACTCCCTTCCCCGTGTTAAACATTCACCCCCTTCCCCGTGTTAAACATTCACTCCCTTCACTGTGTTAAACATTCACCCCCTTCACCGTGTTAAACATTCACTCTCTTCACCGTGTTAAACACTCACTCCCTTCCCCGTGTTAAACGTTCACTCCCTTCACCGTGTTAAACACTCACTCCCTTCCCCGTGTTAAACATTCAGTCCCTTCCCCGTGTTAAACATTCACTCCCATCCCCGTGTTAAACATTCACCCCCTTCCCCGTGTTAAATATTCACTCCCTTCACCGCTTTAAACATTTCCCGACTTCACCGTGTTAAACATTCACTCCCTTCACCATGTTAAACATTCATCCCCTTCACCGTGTTAAACATTCACCCCCTTCACCGTGTTAAACATTCACTACATTCACCGACTTAAACATTCACCCCCTTCCCCGTGTTAAACACTCACTCCCTTCACCATGTTAAACATTCATCCCCTTCACCGTGTGAAACATTCACCCCCTTCACCGTGTTAAACATTCACTCCCTTCACCGACTTAAACATTCACCCCCTTCCCCGCGTTAAACACTCACTCCCTTCCCCGTGTTAAACATTCACCCCCTTCCCCGTGATAAACATTCACCCCCTTCACCGGGTTAAACATTCACTCCCTTCACTGTGTTAAACATTCACCCCCTTCACCGTGTTAAACATTCGCTCCCTTCACTGTGTTAAACATTCACCCCCTTCACCGTGTTAAACATTCACTCTCTTCACCATGTCAAACATTCACTCCCTTCACTGTGTTAAACATTCAACCCCTTCACCGTGTTAAACATTCACTCTCTTCACCGTGTTAAACATTCACTCCCTTCCCCGTGTTAAACGTTCACTCCCTTCACCGTGTTAAACATTCACCCCCTTCACCGTGTTAAACATTCACTCCCTTCCCCATGTTAAACATTCAGTCCCTTCACTGCGTTAAACATTCACTCCCTTCCCCGTGTTAAACATTCACTCCCTTCACCGCGTTAAACATTTCCCGACTTCACCGTGTAAAACATTCACTCCCTTCACCATGTTAAACATTCACTCCCTTTACCGCGTTAAACATTTACCCGCTTCACCGCGTTAAACATTCATCCCCTTCACCGTTTTAAACATTCACCCCCTACACCGTGTTAAACATTCACTCCCTTCACCGTGTTAAACATTCATCCCCTTCACCGTGTTAAACATTCACTCTCTTCACCATGTTAAACATTTACCCCCTTCACCGTGTTAAACATTCACTCCCTTCACTGTGTTAAACATTCACCCCCTTCACCGTGTTAAACATTCACTCACTTCACCGTGTTAAACACTCACTCCTTTCACCGACTTAAACATTCACCCCCTTCCCCATGTTCAACACTCACTCCCTTCCCCGTGTTAAACGTTCACCCCCTTCACCATGTTAAACATTCACTCCCTTCACCATGTTAAACATTCACTCCCTTCACCATGTGAAACATTCACCCCCTTCACCGTGTTAAACATTCACACCCTTCCCCGTGTTAAACATTCACTCTCTTCACCGTGTTAAACACTCACCACCTTCACCGTGTTAAACATTCACCCCCTTCACCGTGTTAAACATTCACCCCCTTCACCGTGTTAAACATTCACTCCCTTCACTGTGTTAAACATTCACCCCCTTCACCGTGTTAAACATTCACTCCCTTCCCCGTGTTAAACATTCACCCCCTTCACCGTGTTAAACATTCACTCCCTTCACCGAGTTAAACATTCACCCCCTTCCCCAATGTTAAACACTCACTCCCTTTCCCGTGTTAAACGTTCACCCCCTTCACCACGTTAAACCTTCACTCCCTTCACTGCGTTAAACATTCACCCCCTTCATCGTGTTAAACAATCACTCCCTTCACCGAGTTAAACATTCACCCCCTTCCCCATGTTAAACAC
>NW_025177717.1:0-2123 GCF_004010195.1 Chiloscyllium plagiosum | reverse complement strand
TAGCTTTCAGATTGGAGGACTATTACCGATGGTATCCCACGAGGATCGATGCTTAGCCCACATTCATTTTTTATTTAAATAAATGATTTAGGTGAGAAGATAAAAAGCGTGGTAAGAAATTTGCAAAATTTGTCGGAAAAGGGACAATAAAAAGGTGATGGAAGATTGTGAAGAGATTTTCTCGTCAGGTCAATTCCTCTCTCTGTCCTCGAGATTTAAAGCGTGGGGGAGTGGGGTTGGGGCGGGACAGTGAATGGCCATCCGTCCATCGTACAGACCAGGTTATCAAACGTCCATCTATTCTCGTCCCAGTTTGCAGCATTTGCGCCATAACTTTGAGTGTTCTGACTCTCCAGGGGAAATGTCAATGAGATTCGCTCTGTGAGCTTAAATGACACAACGATGGTACTGACGGTTGACTGGGTTGCAACACCTTTGAGGAAAGTATTCTCATGTTCACACACAGAGGCAGACGCGCAGGCACATTCCCTGACAGTGACAAAGTCCTCATAATTATATGCACTCCACGTGCTTTACGTCCGCAAGTTTCTCTGGTGAAAGGCGGCTTTAAGTGGAATACAAGCCACTTCTCCAAAAAATGTGAACCGTTGCTGTGAGCTGCGATATGAAGTGGATACTGAGCTGAAATAGTCCGTCACGCTTCGCAAGTGTAACTTTCAGTAACACAAATCCCACCAAATCAAGGCATCTTGTTCCTGGGATCTGACAGGATAGCGCCCAGCAAACATTCCTCACTAAAACTACTGACACACGGCAAACTCTAGACACTTTCACGTCTCGTCTCATCTCGTTCTGTTTCTGTCCCTGTCACACCTCCAGATTCCTCTTCATGTCTAGTCCCGAGATCAAAGAGCTGTTTGATACAAATGCAGACACATTGAGAAAGTGATGTTTATTTCAAAAGCAGAATCAGGGAATGTAAGCTGCGAGGACTTGCTCACGGCAGGGCAATAAGGCACCACGGTTTCATGTCCTGATTATCGTATAGACTGATTCCACCAATGGGCACCGTACCAGGTATTACCAATTAAAATCTTCCCATGAATACCGTGACTAACAGAAAGTAGCTCCGACTCCTTCCTCGCCGAGGGGCATTTTGCAAACAATGTCCTGTTCCTTCACAAACTGAGTTTTTCTCAGCTGGCCATTGATGTGTCGAGCACAGAAAATGCCCATTGTCCCACTAAGTCTGCACATTCCAATACAATCCCCTGAACTGTTCTTACCTCATTTGGCAGCACTTTGCTCAAAGGCTCAAACGAATTCAGCAATGTAAGTGTTCGACTATATGGGTCTTTCATGCTTTGGAGGTTTCCGCCTTTTCAATCATGACAGGCGGTTGGTTGCAGTTTCCCAAGCTTCCTTATCTGAGTTATATGCATTTTACTTCATCCTGCGATTTGAATTTCAAACAAAAAAGCAGAGAACAAACACACTTCAAGTTCACTCTCGACTCTCAATCACAGTCAGCAAAGTGCTTAACTGCATGAGGAACTCACAGTGGATTTAACGCCCATCACCTCAATCACTTGGCCACACCTGCAGAAGTACGCTACTAAACTGGCTTCAAGTTCTCCCTCCCTGTGGAGCTGAGGGACAGACAATCATTGTTAGGTTTGTTTGAATTGAATCACCACAGCTTCGACAGGGTAAAATGTCAGGATATATTGAGTAATCAATCTCGATATTTCAAATTATCATTCATTTAGAAGCAGACAGAGATTGCAAGATAAACTAAGCATGTTTGGCAGCATCTGGAGATAGTGGAACAGAGACAACGATTCAGAGATTCGTCAGGAGTTTCTCAGAACTCTGTTTTTCTCACAGGGTCTTCCATTCCTGCCGAGTTCTTTGAGCAGTATTTGTTTTAGTCAGAGATTCCCAACATCCGCAACACTTTACTAGCCATTAAACAATAAAGAAACACATTTGTCGTTCCTCACTGGATAGGTTTTCCGATTGGGAGCATATTCCTGAACCTACTAAAAACACGAAACTGCACAGCAAAGGAGTCGGATGGATAAGAACAGCGACCGCTCCATGCGTGGGAAGACCCTATCGGTTAACAACCAAACGAGAGAATTAATTGCTCCACAGAAACT
>NW_025177716.1:0-2123 GCF_004010195.1 Chiloscyllium plagiosum | reverse complement strand
CATGACACTGTAATCTTTTGCTATAAAGTCTGTCTTATGATCCTGCTCCACAGCTGCCTGATGAAGGAGCAGTGCTCAGAAAGCTAGTGCTTCCAACTAAACCTGTTGGATTATAACCTGGTGTTGTGCGATTTATAACGTACTCTACTAGTGACATTCTCAAAAACTCCAGAAGATTCATTAAGCATGATCAGCCTTGTTCAGCCCATGCTGGCTTTGTCCACTCCCATTACTGCTTTCTAAATGTTCTGTTGTCACATCTTTGTAATAGACATGAGGATTTTCCCCACTACTGATGTTAGAATAACTGATCTGCAATTCTCTGTTGTTTTTCTCTATCCCCTTTTTAATAGTGGATTACATTTGCCACCCTCCAATCTGTCGGAACTGCTCCAGAATCTGTTGAATTTAGGAAGAAGACCACCAACGCATCCAGTATTTCCAGGGGCACTTCCTTTAGTACTCTTGGATGGAGATTATCAGGCCCTGGTGAGCTGTCAGCTTTCAAACCCATTAATTATCCCAGTATACTTTCTTAGTAATACAGATTTCCTTCAATTCTGCTTTCTCACTAGACCCTTGCTTTCCTAAAGTTTCTATGAGGTAATACATGCTATCTTTTGTGAAGACAGAACCAGTGTGTTCAATTTTTCTACATAAGAACATTGAAATAGAAGCAGCAGTAGGCCGTCTGGCCCCTTGAGCCTGCTCCCCCATTCAACAATATCATGGCTGATCTTCTTGTAGACTCAACTCCACCAACCTGCCCACTCACCATAACCTAACATTCCTTTGCTCCCCATTGTAATTTCCCCAGATTGTAAGGCACCTACATTTGTCTTTTCTAATCCTTTTTCCTTCACACATTTATGGAAACATTTACAGACAGTTTCTATGCTCCCTGCGGTTTTACTCTCATGCTCTACTTGCCCCCTCTTGATCAAACCTTTTGTCCTCTTTTCCTGAAATCTAAAGTATCCCAGTTCCCAGACTTACTTTTTTTTCTCTAGCAATTTTATATGTCTCCTCTTTGAATCTAATACTATCTCTACTTTCTTTTGTGAGCCAAAGTTGAACTTTGTTTTCATGCCAGACCGGAATGAAAAATTCATGCTTGCATTTAAATATGAACCATTACCTTTAGCAAACTTCCCTAATATATCCTTGCTAATTTACGTCTCCTGTCCTCATAGTTCCTTTTATTTAGATTTAGGATCCTAGTTTTGGATTTGACAACTTCACTCTCCACCATAATGAAGAGTTTGATCATGTTATGGTTCCTTCTCCCCAGAGGCACCCACATAGCAAGACTGTTGACTAATTCTTTCTCATTTCCCATACTTGTATAGAGTAGCATGTTCTCTGGTTGGTTTCTCAACATATTCATCGAAATAGTTCATCCCGTCCCACATTTTGAAAAATCTGTGAATTGAGAATTGGTCTGCTCAGTTACATCAAAATATAATTCATGCAGAAATTCATAAGCCTGAGTGACACCCAAATGAAGGGCAATCAATCACAGCTCAAGTTCCAGTTTAAGACTTCAACACAAAATTGAGATTGCACTCTTATGCAATGCTGAGGGGGTGATGCACTATTGCAGGTGCCATCTTTTGCTTGAGGTGTTAAAACATGGTCACCTTCTCAGATGCACATAAAAGATCACATGACACTATTTTAAAGAAGAGCGGAGAGTTATTATGGCACTCTGAACAATAATTATCCATCATCAGTACAATGAAAACGGAATAGCTTGGGATGTTACAGTCTGTGAGAGCTAGCTATGTGTAGCTGATAGCTGTATTTCCTACATCATAAAAGTAATTATTTGGCTGTAAGGCACTTTGGGACATCCTGTGGTCATGACACTGGATAGGCCACGTTTAGAATACTGCCTACAATTCTGGTCTTCTTGCTATATGAAGGATGTTATGAAACTTGAAAGGATTCAGGAAAGATTTACGAGGATGTTGCCAGGGTTGGAGGGTTTGAGCTGTAGGAAGAGGCTGAATAGGTTGGGGCTATTTTCCCTCGTGCATCAGACGCTGTAGGGTGACGTTATAGAGGTTTATAAAGTCATGAGGTGCATGGATAGGGTAAATAGACAAGATCTTTTCCCTGGG
>NW_025177715.1:0-2122 GCF_004010195.1 Chiloscyllium plagiosum | reverse complement strand
GAAAGTGCTCCCTCAATATCTCAAAACGTGCTCTCTCAGTAACTCAGACAGTGATCCCTCAGTACCTCCGATAGTTCTCCCTCAATGCCTCAGATAGTGCTTCCTCAGTACATCAGAATGTGCTCCCTCAATAACTCAGATAGTACTCAATTAAGACCTCAGAAAGTGCTCGCTCAATATCTCAAAAAGTGCTCCCTGAATAACTCAGATAGTGCTCCCTCAGTACCTCCGATAGTTCTCCCTCAATGCCTCAGATAGTGCTTCCTCAGTACATCAGATAGTGCTCCCTCAATAACTCAGATAGTACTCGATTAAGACCTCAGAAAGTACTCCCTCAATACCTCAGAAAGTGATCCCTTCAATATCTCAAAAAGTGCTCTCTCAGTACCTCAGATAGTGCTCCCTCAATACCTCAGAAAGTGCTCCCTCATTACCTCAGTTAGTCCTCCCTCAATACCTCAGATAGTGCCCCCTCAGTACCTCAGACACTGCTTCCTCAAAAACCAGAAAGTGCTCCCTCAATAACTCAGTTAGTACTCCCTCAATACCTCAGATAGTGCTCCCTCAGTACCTCAGAAAGTGCTCCCTCAGTATCTCAGATAGTGCTCCCTCAATGTCTCAGATAGTGCTTCCTCAGTACATCAGATACTGCTCTCTCAATACCTCTGAAAGTGCTCCCTCAGTACTTCAGAAAGTGCTCCCTCAGTACTTCAGAAAGTGCTCCCTCAATACCTCAGATAGTGCTCCCTCAGTACATAGGATAGTGCTTCCTCAATAACTCAGATAGTGCTTCCTCAGTACCTTAGATACTGCTCTCTCAATACCTCTGAAAGAGCTCCCTCAGTACTTCAGAAAGTGCTCCCTCAATACGTCAGATAGTGCTTCCTCAGAACATCAGGTAGTACTCCCTCAATAACTCAGATAGTGCTCCCTCAGTACCTCAGATAGTTCTCCCTCAGTACCTCAGATGGTACTCTCTTAATACCTCGGAAAGTGCTCCCTCAATACATCAGATAGTGCTCTCGCAGTACCTCAGATAGTGCTCCCGCAGTACCTCAGAAAGTGCTCTCTCAATATCTCAAAAAGTGCTCCATCTGTACCTCAGATAGTGATCACTCAGTACCTCGGAAAATGCTGCCTCAATATCTCAAAAAGCGCTCCCTCAACACTTCAGATAGTGCTCCCTCAATACCTCTGAAAGTGCTCCCTCTGTACCTCAGAAAGTGCTCCCTCAATACCTCAGATAGTGCTTCCTCAAAACACAGAAAGTGCTCCAAGAAGACCTCACTTAGTACTCCCTCAATACCTCAGATAGTGCTCCCTCAATGCCTCAGATAGTGCTTCCTCAGTACCTCAGATATTGCTCTCTCAATACCTCTCAAACTGCTCCCTCAGTACTTCAGAAAGAGCTCCCTCAATACCTCAGATCGTGCTCCTCAATAACTCAGATAGTGCTCCCTCAATGCCTCAGATAGTGCTTCCTCAGTACCTCAGATACTGTTCTCTCAATACCTCTGAAAGTGCTCCCTCAGTACTTCAGAAAGAGCTTCCTCAGTACATAAGATAGATGCTCCCCTCAATAACTCAGATACTTCAACCTCAATGCCTCAGATAGTTCTCCCTCAGTACATCAGAAAGTGCTCCCTCAATGTCTCAAAACGTGCTCCCTCAGTAACTCAGATAGTGATCCCTCAGTACCTCCGATAGTTCTCCCTCAATGCCTCCGATAGTGCCTCCTCAGTACATCAGATAGTGCTCCCTCAATAACTCAGATAGTACTCGATTAAGACCTCAGAAAGTACTCGCTCAATACCTCAGAAAGTGATCCCTTCAATATCTCAAAAAGTGCTCTCTCAGTACCTCAGATAGTGCTCCCTCAATACCTCAGAAAGTGCTCCCTCAGTACCTCAGTTAGTCCTCCCTCAATACCTCAGATAGTGCCCCCTCAGTACCTCAGAAACTGCTTCCTCAAAACCCAGAAAGTGCTCCCTCAATAACTCAGTTAGTCCTCCCTCAATACCTCAGATAGTGCTCCCTCAGTACCTCAGATAGTGCTCCTTCAGTATCTCAGATAGTGCTCCCTCAATGTCTCAGATAGTGCTTCCTCAGTACCTCAGATACT
>NW_025177714.1:1770-2122 GCF_004010195.1 Chiloscyllium plagiosum | reverse complement strand
GGACGGAGTGCAGCATTGTCAGAGGTCAGTGTGGTGGGAGAGCAGCATTTTCAGAGGGTCAGTGTGGAGGGAGTGCAACGTTGTCAGAGGTCAGTGTAGAGAGAGAGCAGCAATGTCAGAGGGTGATGGTGGAGGGAGTGCAGCATTGTCAGAGGATCAGTGTGGAGGGAATGCAGCATTGTCAGAGGGTCAGTGTGGAGGAAGTGCAGCATTGTCAGAGGATCAGAATGGAGGGAGTGCAGTATTGTCAGAGGGTCAGTGTGGAGGAAGTGCACACTCAAAGGGTCATTACTGAGGGAGTGTAATACAGTCAGTCTGTCAGTTCTGAGGGAGTGTTGTTTCAGAGGGTCAG